>NC_059431.1:42369758-42670313 GCF_021028975.2 Sphaerodactylus townsendi
AAAGGAAATAGTGGGGACAGAGGCGTTCCTCCCATTGGGCAAAGTGGGCAGTTGCCCAGGACGCCTCCTTGTGGGGGGCGCAAAAACTGCAGGTTCGTTTGTGGGATTTTTTGTATTTTCAGTGTTTTTCAATTTTTGGCCTGCAGAGGACACAGTTTTTAGGCTAGTAGCACCAAACTTTCAGGGATTTTTCAGGAGATTCTCCTGATGATATCACCCAGGTTTGGTGAGGTTTGGTTTAGGGAGTCCAAAGTTATGGACTCCCAAAGGGAGTGCCCCCATCCCCCATTGTTTCCAATGGGAGCTAATAGGAGATGGGGGCTACACCTTTGTGGGTCCATAACTTTGGACCCCCTGAACCAAACTTCACCAAACCTGGGTGGTATCATTAGTAGGGTCTCATGAAGATACTCTAAAATTTTGGTGCTGCTATCTTAATAATTGCACCCCTGACAGCAGGCACCCCCTAAATTTCCCCAGATTTTCCTTTTAAATCCACCCCTTCCTGCCAATTCTTGTTTTATTTTTTCTTTTATTCTCTCAATGCCTAATAAAGGTTGTTGTTGTTGTTCATTATTATTATTATTATTATTATTATTATTATTATTATTATTATTATTATTATTATTATTATTATTAAAATCCACCCCCTTTGGCATGGATTTAAAGGGAGAATCTGAAGTCCCCAGTTTAAACACTGAAAGTGATGCTGTTTCAGGGTGGGGGATAATCCACCCCCAAACAGCATCATTTTCAATGTTTAAACTAGGGAGCCCAGATTCTTTTTTTAAATCCACCTTCAAGGGAGAATCTGGGGTTCCCAGTTTAAATAACATTGAAAATGATGCTGTTTCCCCCAATTGGGGGGACTGGATACAACACCATAAAATGTTTTCATAGCAGTAATAAAGCATTTTGAAAATGTTTTCAAAAAAAATTTCTGCTGTGTGGTATGGGCCATTGCTGTGTTCAGATTTATGAGTTGGGGCATGTTCTATAATGTGATGGTGACTTTGAAACGACCTGGTGGAAAAAATTGTTTGGTCACGGTGGGAGAGGGTGGTCGCTCATGGGGGGGGGCATCAAACTCAGGTTTTGCCCAGGGCTCCAGTTTGCCTACGTACGCCACTGAGTGGGGAGAATGGAAACCCAAGCCCTTGCAGATCTCTCCCCCCTCCCCACTACCTTTAATACTTAGGAAGAAATGGAAATGATCTAATTTATATTAGGCAGCTGCGTCTGGATTGCTTAGTTCCGTTCTGACCATGATCGTTTAGAGAATGAATGGACAAATTATTTTTTTTTACATTATTTATACTCTGCCTTGGGACTCAAGGCAGATTATACAGAGTGAGCCAGTGTAATCCACAAGATGAGATATTTGGATTGTAGATCCAGCCAGATGTCTAAAAAACAGAACTGAAGCAAAGCATATGTAAATATGACACAATGAATGATGTAGAATTCCATAAGCCCAGCTATGGCCAGGGAGGACAGGATAATAAATCCAATAAATACATAACAGAAATCAATCCACAGCAACTTGTACATAGTCGTACAGACCACAGTCCCCAATAATTTGTGCGAGAACTTTGTGAAGTCTTTTGTAACAGTACTACCCTACTGTCTGCAAAGAAAAATGCTCTTGAATAATTCAGATTTGCATTGTTTGTGGAAAGCCAGGAGAGTGGGAGCCTTCCTGACCCATTCCACAGGCCATTCCACAAGGTGGAGGTCACAGCAGAGAAGAGACATGCTTAGCCAGTTGTGTACTTTGCCCATTTGCAGATTGGCATTTGCAGCAGGCCTTAATAAGATGAGCAAAGCTGTTGTGGCAGAGTATAGGGGAGAGATAATGGTAAAAACTGTGAAGATCATACAAGGCTTAGAAAGCAAATCTTATGAAATAAGGACAGGATGTATTAGCTGTGTAAAGAGTTGAGAAATGGGAATATACCTGCAATCTTGAAATGTTTCCCAAGCATACTAGAAAAGTTTAGTGAACTAGTTGCCAGAGTGTTGACAGGAATTTCGCTGGTAGTTGATGTGAAAAATAACTTCATCTTCTGAATTCTAACTGCCAGATCTTGTTAGAATGTCAGTAAATAATTACTAGCAAATAGATTATCAGTTTTAGATTGTTCTAGTAGTATAGCTAGTTGAAAATATTTCTACAAGAGGTTTTTGATAACTTTGAAACGTAAAGAAATAAGTAGGGATCTACAACAGAATGTTGAAGCGTTTTTTCCAGTTTGCCAACAAAAATGTTGCAGTTTTTTATTTTTTGAGTTTGCCCAGCAATAGCTTGTAAAGGTTTAACACCACTGATTGGGGCAGTCCAAGTAGCCACCTGGCAGGTAGTTGCAAAGTGTAAGCCCACAGGGAGTTACGGGAAAGGGAAAATCCCACTCTCCGTTCCCATCGTATCTTTGCTGTCTCCTCCACCTCTTCTCTGCCCACCTATCTCCTTTCTCCCTGCTTTGTCCTCCCCTCGGCCTAGTTCTATCACTACCTCCGATCCTCATCCTCTTATGATCTTATGTTGTTTTTTACTTTGTAGACTTCCTTACGCAGATTCCTTGGAGAGGGCATAAACACTTTGTGAATAATAAATAGTTGATTTTAAAATGCTAAGTTATAATTTCTGGGTTGATCTCATGAAATCCTGGCTCTTTTTTTTTTTTTTTTTGATGCCTTGTGATAGAAAAGCAGATTCTTTAAAAAAATACATTTTTTAAACTTTTGGATTTTTCTGCAAAGCTGGAAATTTCCCTGCATTAGTTAATACATATCCCTTTTATCTG
The DNA here is from genome assembly GCF_021028975.2 of Sphaerodactylus townsendi. Classification (NCBI taxonomy): domain Eukaryota; kingdom Metazoa; phylum Chordata; class Lepidosauria; order Squamata; family Sphaerodactylidae; genus Sphaerodactylus; species Sphaerodactylus townsendi. The sequence continues at coordinate 42,372,563 of NC_059431.1, forward strand.
TACATTACTTTGTATGGGGCCATCTTCATAATTGAAAATATAATGTCATTTGACTCATTCTTAGGTAGTAGAGTACTGTCATCCACATAAACTGGAATATATTTCTAATACTTCCAAATTTATCCATTTTTTAAAGATGGTTCCATGGGAAAATCTCCAAACAAGAGGCTTACAGTTTGCTCATGACAGGTACTTGTACTGTGCTCATTAATAGATTGCAGAATAATTGGTGGTAATGGCTCAATGTAGTTATGGTAAAAGCCTTGTACAAAAGTGAATATATATGTAATACAATCCTTGATGGTCTGCCATAATCTGTATTGTTTTGGTAAAGGTATGGCTTCTGTATTACATTGTACTTGTCAACATGGGAGAGTTAATTTCATGCATCATATATCCCTGATTTATGTTCTTTTAGAAACAGTTCCTATAATTAGCATTTTAAGGGAGAAAAATGATCTGAAAACAAATAACAATGGCTTGCCTATCTTTGTAGGCATATTTAATGTGGGGAACAGATTTTTATAAGTAACTGAATGTCCATGAGTGCATGCCAAATTCCAGCGGAATTGAATTGACATTGAGAAAACAAATTATTGGTATTGAGCTAAGTATACGGTTTTTTCCCCCAATTATTGGTGATGAGCTAAGTATATGGTTTTTTCCCCCAATCAGTTGGACAGGTGTCCGGTTTTCTTGTGAGACCTTCTGATAACACACCTGGAGATTACTCTCTCTACTTTCGAACAAGTGAAAACATACAGCGTTTTAAAATATGTCCAACACCAAACAACCAGTTTATGATGGGGGGCAGGTACTATAACAGGTAAGTTGTAAATCAGGTTTAACTTTCTACACCAGTATAGTTGTCTATACCAGTATTTGCTGAGGTATAAATTCACTGTAACTTGTTTTTTGATGTGTTTCAACCAGTGAAAAGCAAATGATTCTTAATTGTATTCAAGATGTTCAGCATTCAACGTATCTGGATCTGGTAAATTGGAGTGGATTTATCAAATGAAGTAGAATGTATGTTCTTTCTGATCCCAGTAGGGATCTGTAAAGAAGGCAAAGCCTGCTAACAGAAGCAGTCCTTTTGTAGGGAAAATACCCTTATATTTCTAAAAAGTAACAGCTTTTTTTTTGCTTTATGATATATAGTTACTTTGTGTAGAACTTAGTAGTTAATGTGTAATGTAAGTGGGAATCTTAAAATGAGGGCTATATTGATACATGCCTATCTTTAAATGCATCTAATGTTCATGTTCTAACTAAAAGGCATGATCTAGAGCATATTGTGTTTGAGCACCTCTCCCTCATAGTGATAAGTTTAGTTCCCTTTTCCAAAGGAGATGGCTGTTGCCTAATCCACAGATGATGGAATTTGTAATACCTGATCGTCCAGAACCAGGGAATTTTTATCCATCCCAACCGAGAATTTCTCTCGCTTCCAGCTTGGCTTCTGAGTGGTTAGAGATCCTGCAGTTGGTGTGACTGAGAAAGTATCAAGTTCTCCTAGCTGAAAAGTTCATTGGACTGTCATAGGAACCTCAAGTGGAAGATGGTATGAGGCTAAACAGTTGGATCCTTTTGCAAATCCCAATACAAGCTACTTGAATACCTTCTTCATTAATTCTGTCTGGTCCCCAGACATCCTCATTGAAAGTCCATCTAGCAGCAGTTTCAGCCTTTGTGAAGGTAAAGTGTCTTTTGCCCATTCTCTAGTTGTCTGATTTATTAGGGTATGGCAGTAGAAGCCTCCCATTTGACAACCTTGACATAATTCCAAAAACTTATGTTAATGATCCAGCAAAAGAAATCCTTTTCTATCGGATTGATGTCATTTTACATAGTGAGTGAACAGTTCTGTGTTGCTACTTTTGGAGCGATTTTGAATTACAGTGTGTAGTTGATAGATACAATCAATTACTGATGAACCTGAAGCTGTGCTTAATGGTTATTTTGGACTGATACTTTCAAATATAACTTTACATTGACAGCGTTAGGTTAGGTATTCCAGATGAAAATGTTTTTTCTTCTCCATGCCCCTCCTTCCAAAAAATGTTAGAAGTTGTAGAATAAATAATTTTAACTATTTCATGATCTGTTTTTAACATCAATAGCTCTCTGACCATGGGTGTGGGCAAGAAGATTGAAAATATAATGTTTGCTTTTGGGGTTTTGTTGCTGTTTTCACAGATTATTGTTTTTTTAATTGGGAAAATATTTATAATTTTGTTATTGATCATGATAAACTTGGTCTAAGATTTTTTTAAAAAGGAATGTAATCAAAGTAAAGTAAATTAAAAATATGAAGAAGACCTCTAAGAAGGATCAAATAATAAATTGATATTACATAGGACAATTAGTTCCAGAATGCTTAAGATAAAACTGGCAAGAATTTTGTTATACTAAAAATATGCTGAAATTAAATTGTTATGGTGCTAAAGTACTATCTTTTAATTTCTGTTGGATACGTTACCCTTGTTTATCTCAAAAGCCTACTGTACTAATCAGCCATTGAGTTCTAGTGTAGCCAATTAAGTCACAGTTGGGTATAAGGGTGATTTGAACACCAACTTCATGTTACCTAAAAATGTGTTTCTTGGACAGAAATACAAGTTCAGCATGAAAACTATTGGATTTAGTAATTCCGTTTAGTATTCATTAGTTGTAACCATGTCTGTCATTGTTGAGGATCGAGAAATGTCTGGGAATAAAGAAGGACTATCAGTGAGGATGGTTAAGGGTTATTACCAAATAGGATAGGATGGGTTGTGTGGTATCGCTCTGTTGTGTCGATGGCAGTGTTTTCCCTGAGTGTAAGGAATTCTGACTTGATGCAAGAGGCTTTCCATGTGGCAAAGGAAGGTGCCTGTGACAGGAAAGTTCTGCAAATAGTGGAATAACTTTGGCTTGATAGACGGATAGATATTTTTTAATTCCATCTTGTTTTTTTAAAAAAGGAGCTAAAGTGGCACAGCATGAAAGTGTCGGTTTCTGTGTATTTAAGATAAAGCTTAATCAAATTTTAAGCTGGTAAACATATACTCTCTCTGAGGTAAATTTTTACAACAAATGGACTTCTGGTCATTTTCCCCTCTGTATTCATAGTGAGAGATTGATAAATAAAGTTCTAGAAAATTTTCGTTGTTATGACCATGTTAGCCTAGGCATATATTACTTTCATTTCTCCATTCACTCCGATTCTCGCTTTAATTTTTTTAGAGATAAAACGAGCATGAGGAATGATCAACAGGACTGACCCTCTGTAATGTCTGAAAAATAAATAAAAGAGAAAATGGATTTTGATTTTTGTTTTCTTTTGTATCTCTGGGACACCATGCAACCTCAGGGTGAGAGTTTTATTAATGTAATAGGGAATAGTATTCATACAGATGTGTGAATAGTGGCAGTTATCCAGATACCAGCTTGTTGGAATTCTTTCAATAGGCTCTGATCCAAACAAATTAACTAGGAAAGTTTAAACTTGTGTTTCTAGTATTCTGTTCTTGAAACAGAAGACTGTCTGAAGGAGTTTGTGATGAGGCATTTTGTGACTGAAGTAGCTCTTTGCATCCCAGTTGTAATATTTATCTTTCTGTTTAACACCCTACAAATAAGCTGCTCACTAAATGAAGAAGTACTCTTGTATACACTGTTAATCAGTTTTAGTAGATTCAGATCACCTTACTGTTCTTCACTTGTTTATTTAACACATAATGAAAATGTGAGATTAAATTTTGTCTTTACAATCTTCCAGATGTCACCATCACTGTGTAATGTAGGAACGCTTGTAGCATTTTCAATCTTGTGTGATGTATGTTTGTTTATATGTGTGTATGTATGTTACTGACCAATAACTTTAACATGGTAGTGCTTGTCTTTTTTTACAGTGGGAAGTCCTCATTATCCCTAAGGGATTTTTTTTTTAGGAAAGCCTAGAAATATCTGTGAATTAAATTTTAGGGAAGGGAAACGTTCTGTTAGTTACCATAGACCATTGTTCATGTCCCTTAATAGGTATATGGTGGAATTCTTCACTTTTCCACCTCAGAAAATGCACATAGTAAGTATATTCTGGCACTAATGATGATTCCTCATATCTGTCTAATGCAGCATAAACTTGGTGGTGAAATGCTGTATGCTAAAATGAAGGTTATGTGTTCACCTGTTTGTTTCATTTGAGTGCCATACCTCTCCCAAAGGGATCCAAAGCAGTTTCTCCTCCATTGTGTTCTTACAACAACCCTGGGAAGTAAATTAGGCCTGGAATTTGTTACTGGCACAAAGTAACCCAGCAAGTAGCCATGATAAAATGGGATTTCGAACCTGGGTCTCCCAGATCCTGTTCTTCCTCAGTCTTTAGAGTATGATCCATGTTAGATTCAACTCCCAACGTTTTATAGAGATTATTGCTGACCTCTACTTTATAGATATTTGTTAGAAACCTCTTTTTTCAGTTTTCTGTATTTGTGATAAAAATTCATCTCTGATATTTTCTTGGAAATGTTCCTTTATTTTCACAACAGTAATATTTGTATTGATGATCTTGATGATATAGTGGTGATTTCTTTGCAAGTAGCTAGAGGCAGAATGAAACTGTTAAATAATTGTCAGCATTCCTAAATTAAATATGAATTGACAAAAATAACATTCATAAATCCTGGATGCATGGTGCTTACAAATAAACATTCAGAAATTTCAGCCTTCACCATTTGCTCAATAGTAAAGTGTAACCATATTGATTATTAAGAGAAGGCTGAGGCAGAAAATGCATCAGTGAACCTGATCAAAGATTTTGCAATCAGAAAGTTTTTACTAGGTGTGCAATTTCTTTGAAGAATTCCTTTTTCAATATCAAGCACTTTATGTTCTCTCTATAAAATACTATTTGTAAAATGAACAGAGTTCATATCTGGTGAATGTAATATAACCCTCTAAATAGGTTGTACAGTTAACTTTATTGGTCTATAACTGCCAAAAAATTGGAAGCACTTTTGAATGAAACCCTTTCCTTGCTAAAATAATCTCTCAATTATTTATTTTGAGTATCAGGGTAACACAGTTTTGAAAAGTGTAGTTTGATCCAGAAGTTTAATCATAGGTACCTTTTTTGACCCAAATCCATTTCTGTTCAAAATACATTTCATTTATGTTGGATTGCCTTTCTCACTGTAATGTTGTTCAAATCTGTTTCAGTAAGATTGATGTACAAACAAGCAAAGTGGGTGGAATGCTAGGCTTCTACTCTTAAGTCTCCCAATCCTGTGTCCTTCAAATGTAATTTTTACCTGGCTATATGTGGTAATTAGAATGCAGGTTTCTCTGAAAAATAGCTTTACAGATAGAATATTTGATTTAATATGATAGTTCAGTGATTTCACAGTAAAGTCTGCATAAACTGTGTTAAAGTACTTCTCCATTTCCACTCTTCTAGAAATAAATTGCTTTGCATGTTAAAGTGACTCTCATACCCCTGCCTTAGTTACAAAGAAACTTTGAAAATTATGTCTAATAAAACTACAATTTTCAGCCTTGCTGGAAAGGTGGGAATGTTTTTGCCCTTACTTGAACATGAAGAAACTTGGTGTCAGTCTGACACTTTTGAGTATTTGTGTGTTCTGACAGGAGTTTCAATCTTCTTTATTACTGAGTATGTTCTATTTGAGCTCTCATCTATGTTGACATGGTACTGAATTTTGGATTCATAAAGTCATATATCTTTGTGAAAATTAGACTAGCTTTTCCACTTCACTTTTAACGCAGTCTAAAACACACATTTTTGCTTTCTATTTTAACTGAACATATTCCTAAATAAATGAATGACATCTTAAGCCTTGTTTGTTCTGTTCCCTATCGGAAGTGGGGCAGTCCTCTGTTGTAGGGCATTTTCATCGGATGAAAGCTTAGTGAAAGACTTTAGTGTTGTACAAGAAGTAGTTTCCAGCAGCAGAACCGCAATCCTCAATGGGAAAGGGTTCAGCACAAGTGAAAGTGAGGCTTATGATCCAAACCAAATGTCTGCGAAAATCACAATTATTTCATGTTCAGTTAAAGTAAAATGGCATTTGCTTATTCAAAACTTCTTGTTTTGTTTGTGTTTTTAACAGTATTGCTGACATCATTGAGCACTATAGAAAAGAACAAATTGTTGAAGGTTACTATCTTAAAGATCCTGTCCCAATGCAGGTGAGACAGTGTGTGCAAAAATTTTCCCACTTGACTTCTCACAGCACTTAAATACTTCTTTATGCCTCTTGATTTTATGGTCTTTTTCAAATGGTTCAATCCCATTTTGATGTTTCTTTTTAAATTCTACTTCCAATCTGATGGCAGTAGCAGCTAGGGAGGGAAGAAGCTGAAAAATCCTGGTTGATCTTATTAGAATGTAATGGGATAACTGCTTTAGCACTCACAGATCTGCCAGATTATCTCAATTCTGATAATCCCTGCATTTGTTAAACATGCTCTACCAGGATCTCTATGGTCTAACAATTCCAGTGATTGTTTTATAGCCACACAAAGCAATCAAAGGTTAAGAAGTATTCTTTTTATTTTCTGATGTTTTAAATATTAAAAACTTAACGGTTGTGGTGTTCCTCTCTAGCATCAAGGACAAGTTCTTAATGACACAGTGGACGGGAAAGAAATCTACAATACAATTCGTCGCAAAACAAAGGATGCATTCTACAAAAATATTGTTAAAAAAGGATACCTTCTCAAGAAAAGTAAGTGTGGCATACAGCTTAATGCTAAAAATAGCCATGGATTTTTACAACCTAGACGGTTTTGCTGCCTTTCAGATCTTATGGTAAGAAACTCCACTAGCAGTGAGCAAACATGTCTTGTAAAACACAAAGCATGCCAGTTTTCTTCTGCAGTTCACCCAACTTTCAACTTCCTCTGATTAGTGCAGTATAGAGTTGAAGTCATATTTAACACATAATTACCACAAAATTCCAGCAATATATTGAGGCATCTCCAAAGCCTTGGAAGGAGTTCTTTCTCTTAAACCTCCTGGTTGTGCTACCAAATGATTGATCCAAGTTTGAAACCTGGTTATATCCAGTTCTTGCATTATGCAAGTATTTCTGTTAGATTTGATGTTTAGTTGATAGTTTGGATTCTATAGAAGTTTCAACTGATTTTTCTGTCTTTCCTCTGTAGCTCCTTAGATCCTAGGGACCCTTGGGAACAGTCTGGGATATGGCATTGGAGGCGGTATGAAGCTAAGAATACTGCCCCTAGCCTTTGGGGATAGGGTGGAATATAAATCCAAAATAAATAAAATTGGGGGAGGGGGGAGATCCGTGGGGAACCTCCACCACCATTTGCAAGTTGCAGGGCAGTGTCTGTTCATTTCTCCTTTTGGCTGCAGTCTCCTAAGTTGCATCCCATTTTGCTCTCACACTCTCAACAGCTTTTCACAGGGATGTAAATTGAAAAAAAGCATTGGAAAAATTCATTCTGCAAACTTATTTATTTCATGGTTATATACTCTCTAACCCTATTCTTAGATCAGTTTTGCTTATATTCACTTGCATTGAGGTTATTCAGGTACAAAGTTTAATTTAAAGCACATGTGTCAAAGTCATGGGCCACATCCGACCCGGCATACAATTATATCTGGCCACACTTCAAATCCCATTGTCCAGACCCAGCTCTGGACTTTTCCTGCACGCAGCACCCAATCCCCCAGAGAAAGGAGCCACTCCTCCCCAGACTCACTGGGATGCCAGGAGAAGAGGCCGAGCTGGGAGGGGGACAGCCTCATGGGGCTAAATGACACCCAGAGACAAACCCACCTCCGGGTGCCCCTCACGAGTAAGCCCCGCTCCACAGCCTATCAGCCAGGATGACTGGTGTCCGGCTGCTGGGTAGGAAGAGGAGCCGAGGGCAGCCCCTCTTCTTCCCCAGCAGCCAAGATGCCCAGTTTCTGGGTGAGAAGGGAAGCCCACCAGTTTTTATTTATTTTGGAATGATATCCTGTGTTTCAATGTATATTAATGTTCAAAAAAAGTTTCGTTTTAGTCTGTTCAATAAATGTTTATCCTGTTCAGCCCCAGACCTAAAGTGTTCTTTGAGTTTTGACCCCCTGTGCGATTGAGTTTGACACCCTGATTTAAAGGTAGGATCCCAGCTAAAATTTCCATGGATGGAGGCATTCATGTCCCCAAAAGCATAAGTTTTTACACCTCCCTGCTGCTGTCCAAACTGCACCATGAGATGCCAAACTAGAAACAGGAGGAAGGAGCTGTAAGTCCACTGAGGGAAGGAAAGGGAGCACAGAATATTTTGACAATATCCAACTTATATGTATTTAAAAGAACCAAGATTCTGTGACTTAGTATGGAACAGTCAAGATCATGAAAACTTTTTCTCATACTCATTGAATGTTTGTTTGCTTGCAGGCAAAGGAAAGCGGTGGAAGAATTTGTACTTTATTTTAGAGGGCAATGATGCCCAACTTATTTATTTTGAAAGTGAAAAGCGAGCCACGAAACCCAAAGGATTAATTGATCTTAGTGTATGTTCTGTTTATGGTGTTCATGATAGTCTGTTTGGCAGGTAAGGCAGTATGTACTTTTTCTAAGTACAAAGCTTCAAAGAAATGTAAGGCATGTCATATCACTTCCTGCATAGTACACTTTTTTCCCTGCATGTCCCCTTCCTCAAAGGCAGTGTTGGCTTCACCCTTTAAAGAAAGCTTTTTCTAGGACAATTGTTCCCCTTCACAGTACTGTTGCTTGCTACAATTTGTTCTGAGAATGTGCTCGGTAAATAGGAAGATATGTCATATGCCTTCCTGATAATGGGACTTCTGTATATTCAAAAACATATTAAGTTTAATTTTGTCCAGATTTATTGTATGCAATGATGGTATGCACATATCCAAATACGTTGTTTGTCTTGTTATGACTATTTCTTTCCAAGTAACATTGCTTTTTTTACTACAAAATTTGTGTGCTATTTCTTTTTTCTTATGTTTCAGTTGGCAAAAAAGTAAACTGTAGGAAAACGAAAGCACTTATATTTTTAAGTGTTATGCTTTAAACTTCATAAATATGACATATAGTGCAATTTTATATAACTATTTTATGTTTTATGTCATGAATGCAGTAAAATGGTTAGGTGCTGTTGGCCATCTCTCTTTCTTTTCTTGAAACAGGCCAAACTGTTTTCAGATAGTAGTTCAGCACTTCAGTGAAGAACATTACATCTTTTACTTTGCAGGAGAAACTCCAGAACAAGCCCAAGTGAGACCCTTTTTAAGTTACCATCATTAAGACCACATATCTATCTTTGAAGAGAATTTGGACAATTTGGATGTTTCTGATCTGATGTTTGGGATCAGGCCTCCCAGAGGTCCCCACTTCATTGTGGTGTGCCTCAGGGGGCTCTGTTGTCCCCGCTTTTGTTTAACATCTGTATGCAGCCCCTTGCTCAGTTGGTGTGGAGTTTTGGGCTGATTTGTTAACAATATGCAGATGACACTCAGCTCATTCTGTTGATGGGGGGCGGGCAGCCACTGCCCCTGTGACTCTACAACATTGTCTGGAGGCGGTTGCTGGTTGGTTGAAGCAGGTCAGGTTAGAACTTAATCCATTGAAGAGGGAGATCCTCTGGCTGGGCCGTGGGGGGGATTGGGGATTTCCAGCCGCCGGTGTTGGAAGGGGTTCCTCTAGTACCAACCTTTTCAGTACGCAACCTGGGGGTCCATCTAGATTCGTCTCTTTCCATGGAGGCCCAGGTGGCCCATGTTACCCAGTTGCTTTTTTCCATCTTCGTCAGGCCCGGCGGCTGGCCCCCTACTTCTCCCAGGCTGGCCTGGCCATGGTGATCCACACAACTGTCACCTCAAGGTTAGACTATTGTAACTTGCTCTATGCGTGTCTTCCCTTGAGGCTGACCCAGAAATTGAAGCTGGTCCAGCACGTGGCGGCTGGCCTTCTCATGTGTGGTTCTGTTAGGGATCACATCTCCCCTGTGTTGCGCCATCTGTGCTGGTTCCCAGTGGAATTCCAGATCATCTTCAAGGTGTTAATGTTGACTTTAAGGCTTTTTGTGGCCTGGGGCCCTCATATCTTCGAGACTGCCTTGCCCCATATGTCCTGACTTGACCTCTGCGTTTGGCAGAGGCAAACTTGCTGGTGGTCCCTGGCCCCTCAATGATGCAGCTAGCCTCTACCCAGGTCAGGGTTTTTTCGGCCCTGGTCCCCGCCTGGTGGAACACTCTTTCTCCAGCTGTTAGGGCCATGCAGGACCTTGGTGAGTTCCACAGGGCCTGTAAAACTGAGGTGTTCCACCGGGCCTTTGGAGAGGCAGACTGTGGACTGTCCACCTCATCTTGATGCCCCCGTATACCATCTAAGTTTACCATCTTTGGCAATTTGCCGGTCCCCTCCTGGGAATCTGAAAGTAGGGGAATTGGGGTCCGGCGCCTCCCATAATATGGGTTTTATGTGGGTTATGATACTGCTGCTGTTTTAATAGGATTGTAATCTATTATCTTTTTTGTGTTGTTGGATTTGTTGTATATTACTCTGTTTGCCCTTCGGGAATTGGGCGGTATACGAAATCCAATTTTTTAATAATAATAGTAATAATAATTGGGTTTTGTATAGTGGGTAATCAAAGAACACAAGACAAATCAGCATGAAATGGTTAAATAGTTAAATTTTGTTTAATGCTGTCTTTTTAAGTTGGAGGGAATTCCTGTTGATTAGAAGTTCTTTTGCATTTTTAGGACTGGATGAAAGCTTTGCAAACATTCTGCAGTTTACGGAAAACTAGTCCAGGGACATCCAATAAACGTCTACGCCAGGTAAAGTTATGCATTCTCTCTTAATGAGGATATTTTTATTTCCATGTTGACTGAGGTAATGTGGTACTTCATTAAACTTGTCTCAAAGTATTGCTTGCTTGTAGTCTATTTTCTCTTCCAGCTTGTTCTATATTTTATTTTTTGGAACATCAGAATTTGTCATATATTCAGAATATAGAGCAAATGGGATGCTATCTAAGGTGCACTTAGCTGTTCTGTTACTTTTTACAAACATATAATCACAGTGTTGTTTCATCTTAATGTAGTCATGGAATATGTATGCGAACATGCATCAGATATGGGCTAAAGGCTGAGTCCTGAGAAGAGTTTCGCAATAAATGCTGATGATGGTGCATTGTTATTAAATATGATGTATGCCAGAATCCCAAACATACTTTAGTGCAGGCGCACTATATGGAATTGGTATATAAGAGGTAGGAAACTGAAGGCGTTGTATTAATAATTATTATTTAGAAACAACAATGGCTCCATAAAACTCAGTACTAGTTGTGAGAGATAGAAGGCTGTCTGGCCCCTGATAGAAAAAACAACCATTCAGCTGAGCCTATGGGAGTGCTGCTTCAGTACCTGGAAGGGAAATGGAATACTGAAGGGAAGCACAGCAGGACTTGAAATCTACCTCAGAAAGAGTGCAGTGATAGTTTTGGGTCTGCCTCAGCAAAACAGTGGGCAGGGTGAAGACAAGGTCTGCCTGGTAGTGTGGCAGGGTAGTATAGCTCTACCTCTGGGAGAGAACAGAGTATCGGATTGTTAGGCCAGTCTATGATAATAAGCAGCCTTTGCACAATTTTGACTGACTCTTGGGAAAGGACAAATCCAAACCACACTCATGTCATAACTACCTTATTGATTGTAAGCCACCTCAACCCCTCCTGGGGATTGGCGGAATATAAGTGCAAAAATAAATAATAAATAAATTTCCCATCACGCTGTGCTGGTGGTCTTTGAAGCTAACCTGTACATAAATAAATGTTTTGTGTTGTTTATACACAATTCCTGCCTTAGTGATCTCCATAGTCTACTTGCTTGTCATGAAACTTACCTTGCAGCAGTGAACCCAAAGCCTGTACACTCACTGTCTTTAAAACACCTCGTAACTAAGGGAAAGGTTTATAGTTTAAAACAAACCTAGTTCCCCCAAAATCATAGGAGCCTGTGTGGGTTCCTTCTTTTGACAGGAAAGGGCATCACACTAGTGGATTAGAAATATTTACAAATGAGTGGATAAATATGGCTTTTAAACCCTGAGATTTTTTAAAGTGCTTAATGGTTACTGTGACAATGTATTGTCGAAGGCTTTCACGGCCAGATTCACAGAGATACACCTCTGAAGATGCCAGCCACAGATGCAGGCGAAACGTTAGGAACAAAATCCACCAGACCGCAGCCACACAGCCCGGAAAACCCACCAGAACCAGTTACTGTGACAGGTTTTTTTCCAGTATAACCTTCTCTTGGTTCAGATAGGGATGATTTTGAAGTCCTGTTAGCATTCATTTATGTCTATCCATCTGTTTTTTGTCCTGCCCTTCCAAGAAGCTTCTGATAGCATACCTGGTTTCTCCACTTTCCCTTTTTCCTCATGACAATTCTGTGAACTAGAGTAGGTAAAGAGAAATTGGCTGGCTCTGTTCACATAGCAAGATTCATGACTGAGTGGGTTAATTGAACTCCGGTTTGTGCCATCAAGTCCCAGCTAACTTATGGCGACTCCATAGGGTTTTTAAAGCAAGAGACATTCAGAGGTGGTTTGCCTGCCTGTCTCTGCGTAGGCTGAGAGAACTGTGACTGACTTGAAGTCAGCCATCAGGCTTCATGTGGAGGAGTGGGGAATTGAACCCGGTTCTCCAGATTAGAATCACTACACTCCTCTGGCTCTTCCAGAATTTAAGTCCTACTTATAAAAATCTATACAAATTCTTGATTTCACAGAGTAGTCTTAGTCTATTCCCATCAGATCAAATTCCACTCAGTGAGTAGTCTGAGAAAAGAGTTCACGCTTCAGTGTGTTTAATTTTTCAGTGGGATCTAGATATTTACTATGGAAGTGGGTAGGGAAATAAAGGTAAGGTCCCATTAGTAAACATACCTGCACCTCTACCATCCCAGAGAAAGCACAGATAGATGTTATAAATTAGAAACATCAACAACAGTAGTAACAGAAGGGCTGCAAGACCAAGAACAAGCCACATAAAGAGCCACCTAGAGGGAAAGTGTTCTTACCATACATCAAGGGAACCACTGATCGCATAGGAAAACTGATGAAGAAGCACAACCTACAAACAATCTACAGACCCACTAAGAAAATTCAACAGATGCTACGTTCAGCAAAGGATAAGAGGGATCCTTTAGCTACTGCAGGAGTCTATCGCATACCATGCAGCTGTGGACAAGTCTACATAGGAACCACCAAACGCAGCGCGCAGACACATATCAAAGAACACGAAAGGCGCTGCAGACTATTTCAGCCAGAAAAATCAGCAATAGCAGAACACATGATAAACCAACCTGGACATAGAATTTTATTTGAAAAAACAGAAATTCTGGACCACTCTGAAAGCCACTACGTCAGACTACACAGAGAAGCCATTGAAATCCATAAGCACATGGACAATTTTAACAGGAAGGAAGAAACTATGAAAATGAACAGAACTTAGCTGCCAGTGTTGAAAAATACTAGAGTCAAGACAGTGTCTAACCAGCTCCACACAAACACAGGATGACCATAGACAAAAGAAACAAAGGCCAGGATACTTCTATTCAGATGCTCCCACCAGTGACCTTGCTATCTCCATTGTCACTCCCATGCTATAGTCTTCATTGTTACTCATACTTCTATTCAGATGCCCTCAACTATTGACCTGGTTGCCTTCTTTGTTACTCACAGACAATGTTTCTCCACCCACCCTGGACACTCCAACAGATATATATACTCCACTTGCTTTCCCAACATCAGATCCTCTGAAGATGCCAGCCACAGATGCAGGCGAAACGTCAGGAGAGAATGCTGCTAGAACACGGCCATACAGCCCGGAAACCACACAGCACCCAACAGTAGTGACACTTTCAGAATCTGATTTCCATGCTAAAAAAACATTTTTTTTTAGGAGGGGGAGCATGCAAAGGAATAATTTAGAGTGCATCTGGCTGCGTATCCCTTAGGATCCATGGTTTTTAAGATTGCAAAAATAAATACCTTTGGGACTTCACCCCCCCCCCCCCCCCCCCCGCCCCACTATAATATTCACAAGTACCAGGGAAATTCATTATGTCTTTAATGCTTGGGTCATGGTCCTTGTAATTCCATTGAATGTAAGACAAAATAATTGCTGCAAAACTCTTGGATTAAAAATGGTACTACTCTTAATTGGAGTTCAGCTGGAGAAATCTGCTCATCCCTAGGTCAAACGTGCTCTGCTTTTTCACTGAATCAGTCAAAGTGAGCTGTTTATGTGCACAGGTTTCTTCAAAGAAAGTCTCATCTGGGTTGAGGTGGCAAATTGAAGTCTGAGGGGATGGCTCATATGATTGCTGCTCCATACAAAAAAAGCCTGCACGTTGGAAAAAGTACATGCCAGAGAGAAGGCTAGGCATTTTCCCGACATGTAATTTTCATACTCAGGGGAGATTTTTAAAAAATGTAACTCCCAACTGTAGCGTGAGGAAATATAGCTTTCACACAGCCTTCTACCTCATTAGGCTATGGTTCCTACAAGCATTTAGGAACACGTCCTCTCTACTTGTCACCCTCCTGTAGCCCCAATGCTGGGTGATTTTCTCTCCCAAAAATGGAATTAATTTTTGAAAGCCATACTAACAACCATATCTCATTTCCAAGTATGAAACTGAACTGAAGTGAGTTCCAAATCTAAAAGTCAGTGCCCTTTATCTTTCATACTGTGAAGCTGACAGGCAGAACTATTTCAGATTGTTGTGATGTGAAATGTTTGTGCTAAACTTGCAATCTAGAGACTTCATTGATTTATTAGGTAGTGAATGTATATTTTCGTTGAAACATTCAGCAGAAATAGAGCACTGGTCTTACTTTCAGCTGGAAAGATTGCCAACCCATATAGTAAGTTCTGAAATATATCACTGACCTAATAGTTTGGATTATTTATTTATTGATTGATTATGTGGTTTAATTCCAGGTAAGAATGCCCCCCTTTGAAGATACCCGCGAGGAGGCCCTACATGGGTCAGGGATTCCAGTGATATTGGGGCGAGGGAGGTATGACGGTAGGCCTAGGCCGAATACTAGATGCAGAGTGAGATATAGTGAAGCTCGCTCTCTGTCTGACCTACGGCCTATCCCAAAGAATGCAGGTAGTGGGACAGGGATTAATTACTCTGCTCCTAGGCTGCTGTTGATTAACGCGAGGTCGATTAATAACAAATATGCTACTCTCCGAGAATATCTCGGAGATCAAGCTGCTGACCTCGTGTGTGTCACGGAGACCTGGGTGAGAGAGGGCGAAACAGTTGCCCTCAACAATCTCACTCCAAGGGGTACCGTGGCAGTCCAGCAGCCTCGGACACAGGGCAGCGCATGGCGATGCTCATCCGAGATACTATCACCTTCAGGACGTCCCCTGTCCCGGTGATTGATGGCATGGAGTGTCTAGGCCTTCATTGGGACTACCAAGAGAAGCTGGCTATCCTAGTGTACCGGTAACCTAGCGCATCCGGCGGATAGCCTGTCCACGGCTTCTGGAGGTGCGTCTCTGAGTGGGCTGGAGCACCCTAAGCTTAATTGTGCTGGGTGACTTCAGCGTCCATGTTGATTCGGCCTCCTCGTCAGTGGTCAGCTGATCTAGTGTCATCCATGGCGACGCTAGGCCTCTCTCTTATAAATACTGGTGTCCCTACTCATCAAGGAGGCCACACTCTGGACCTAGTCTTCGCGGCAGGTGTGCATGTGGTCTTATCCTCTGTAGAAAGAGTGCCGTGGTCTGACCACTATGTCCTGAAGGCTCGGATTGATGCTCCTATGTCCCCCCGTCTAGGTGACGGGCATATTTTAGCCCGCCCGCGGAGACTAATGGAACCAGAACGGTTCCAAAATGCTCTACGGGAACTCCCGCCCACTGGCGCTACTCTAGATGAGCTAATAGAGAGCTGGGACACCAGGCTCTCTGAAGCCATCGACGGTATCGCTCCAAAGCGTCCTCTCCGTACCCGCATCAACCCGGCTCCTTGGTACACCGAGGAGCTGAGGAAGATGAAAAGGGAACTGAGACGGCTAGAGCGAGGGTGGCGGCGGGTACTTGACGAGGGGTCAAGACACTCATATCGATCATTTATGAAGTCCTATGAGAGTGCTGTGAAGGAGACGAAGCGGGCATATTTTGCTTCCGCTATTGAATCTGCTAGTTCGCGCCCAGCACAATTGTTTCGTGTAATTCAGACGTTGACGACCTCTTCGATAGGTCCAAAAGAGACTGATTTGGCATTAGGCTGTGAGGCTTTTGCGAACTACTTCACACACAAAGTCCTGACCCTCCGCCAATCCCTCCCTGCCACTATTGATACGGTATGTGAACTAGAGGCCCCTGGGCCTTCTTTGGGTCCTTTCTTGGACCACTTCAGCTTACTTGACCCAATGAATGTTGACAGGATCCTGGATGCTGTACGATCTACCACTTGTCCTTTTGACCCGTGCCCTTCCTGGTTGGTGAAAGTCGGCAGGGAGGAGCTTCGGAGCCACCTGTTGGATATAGTCAACTGCTCCCTTGAGCAAGGAGTTTTCCCTGGTTGGCTTAAAGAGGCAGTGGTCCGGCCAGCTCCTAAAAGACCGCCACTTAGATCCTGGAGATCCGGCCAATTACCGCCCAGTTTCTAATTTACCATTCTTGGGCAAGGTAATTGAGCGAGCGGTGGCGGCTCAGCTCCAGCGATTCCTGGATGACACAAACATACTGGATCCCTTCCAGTCGGGCTTCCACGCTGGTCATGGGACCGAGACGGTGCTGGTCACTGTTGTGGGCTGACCTCCGACTACACTTGGACAGAGAGGCAGTTCGGCTGTTGGTGTTGTTAGATCTCACTGCAGCGTTCGATATGGTAGACCACGACCTTTTGGTCCACCGCCTCACTGGTATCGGAGGAACGAGATTCAGCCTTAAATTGGCTGATCTCGTTCCTCCGAGATCGGGGACAGCAGGTGGCATCGGGTGAGATCTCCAAAGCGTCGCCCCATTATGTGTGGGGTGCCGCAAGGAGCGATACTCTCCCGATGCTTTTAATATCTACATGCACCCCCTGGCGCAGTCTAGTTCGGAGTTTTGGGCTGCGGTGTCACCAATACGCTGATGACACCCAGCTCTTGTTCACAATGGAGGGCAGCCCGACCTGCGACTGATGCTCTCCAGCGTTGTCTTGATGCTGTGGCTGGTTGGTTGAGTGCAAATTAGGCTGAAGTTGAATCCCACTAAGACGGAGGTCCTGTGGCTGGGCGAGGAGTCCGGTGGCCTTTGGCCTGCCTACCTTTCTTGGCGAGACGTTAAAACTAACCGTCCGCCAAAGAGCCTGGGGTGACTCTGGATCCATCTCTATCATTGGTGGTCCAGGTCACCCGGACAGTCCAGGCGGCTTTTAACCATCTGCGGCAGGCACAGCAACTGGCCCCGTATCTCTCCCGTCCTGATCTGGCCACTGTGATCCATGCCACGGTCACCTCTAGACTGGATTACTGTAACTTCGCTCTGGCGGGCTTACCTTTGGCCATGATCCGGAAACTGAAACTTCGTACAGAATGCGGCAGCCAGACTCCTTTCGAACAACAGCGAGGGACCGGATTACTCCGGTCCTATACCAACTGCACTGGCTGCCGATCGAGTACCGGGTCATGTTTAAAGTTTTGGTTTTGACCTTTAAAGCCATTCGCGGCCTTGGCCCTGCATATCTAAGGGACCGTCTCTCCCTATATCGCCCTTCTAGGCTCCTCCGTTCATCAGAGGCGGACCTACTGGTAATCCCTGGCCCCAAGGCGATCCGGCTGGCCTCTACAAGGGCCAGGGCTTTTACGGCTCTGGCCCCTACCTGGTGGAACAGGCTTCCAGGTGAGATCAGGGCCCTGCGGGAGTTACAAAGTTTCCGCAGGGCCTGTAAAACGGACCTGTTCCGCCAGGCGTTTGGCCAGCCGGGATGATATCAACCGCGATAAAAAGCAAACATCTGGCCTCCCGTGGGTTCATAAAAGGGGGAATAGAATAGCTGATGCCATCTCTAGTTTAATATTTTATGTATTTTATGTATTTTTAATTAACTTATATATATGATGTTTTAAATTTTTATTTTGTTGGAAACCGCCCTGAGCCTTCGGGGAGGGCGGTATACAAATACAATAAATAAATAAAATAAATAAATAAATTAGTTTTATATCCCGCCTTATCCTCGAAGGGCTCTGGGCGGCGTATAACAAAGTTAAATCATAGTTAAAGTTATGTTATGAATTAGATACATATAGTATTTCTACCTCCCTTGGACCAGAAGTCAACACCAAAAAATTATTTAAAAGATGTTTGACTAATAACAGCTGCCTAGTTCTCCCCATGAGGGAGAAAGGTAGGGTATAAAATTTTAATAACTTTTAAGATTGTTATTGTTGCTAATGAATTGTATGTGGAATTGTTTATATGTTACTAAATTATGTATGTTAGCTGCTCTGAGCCTGAGAAGGAGCAGGGTAGTAAGTTAAATAAAGTAAAAATAAATAAAGTAAAGCATTAAATTAATAAAAGTGGAGTTGGAAATTTGTATTATACCATTAATACCCAATAGAAGAACCTAAATTAAGGCTTTGTAAGCCATCTCCCAATTTTAAACATGTTGCTAGTTCTTGATTTGTTATTACAAACACTTACCACATCAAATGTACAGGTTATGTTGTGCAAGGAAATGGAAGGGTCAGCTTCAGTTTTATAATTAAATCTGATACCTTTCTTTTGTGGTCTCTTTGCTGTCCCACAAATTGGTCTATACCTAAACAAAGCAAACACTGTTAACATTTTTGTAGGCCAAGAGAAGGCAATCTTGCTTCCCTTCTCTTGAGGGAATTTTTGTTGGCCACCTCTTCAGGTACTGGGGTTTGCTCTGGTTAGTGTAGATGAGGGGTGTGCATTTGTAAAATAAAAAATAGAAGCAGTGTAATGGAGCTGAAAAGCAGATCCCCCAAAATTTCAACTTTTCGGCATTTTGGAGCTGTTTGGCCTTTCTGCCATTTAAAAAAAAAAAAGATGGGGGAACCCCTCTCTTCCTCATTTGTTGGCTGATGCAATTCACATCCGCTCAAGAGACGGCAGAGAGCAGTGTTATTGCTAGTGATGCCAAAACAAAAAAGAATACTTATTGAGGACTGCTTGTCTTTTAGTGGTCATCCCAGCAATTATACATATACATTTGTATTACTACTGCAACATTTTTTCAGTATTTTTTGGTCTGAGTTTAAATGACTTGGAAATTTTTGAAAAATATGAAAAAGTCACACGCACACACCCCATGCCAGTATGGGTGTCCCCCCCCCCTTTTTTAAAATTTCAGGTCCATTTTATCTTGGTGCCAAAAAATTCCAAGTCACCCAAGCCCATGTGGGTCTTGGAGGCAGAACTGTTTGCTGCCTCCATTATCCACGGGGGCTTGGGAGGTGGTAGTGGAAAGCTGGATATTGGGCTTGGCATGGCTAAGGCCAGTGTTTGACTCTGTGCTGCCTCTGAAGTCCATGTGCTGTTTGGAGGTGGTGGAGCAGAACTGAATGCTGGACTGAGGTCAGAATTCAGTTCTTCCTGTCTGTGTAAGTAGTGAGGGAATTGGCTGTAAAATAGAAATTAAATGCTCTTCTGTATTTAGGAAAATTATGTAAATACCTCACTCAGACTGGGAGCAGGAAGAGAAGTCTCAGTGTCTAAAACAAGATGTGTTTTGTATTATTTCTCTAGGTCAGCAGCCTTATATTGCATGTTGAAGAAGCCCATACACTTCCAGCAAAACATTTTACCAATCCTTACTGTAATATCTCCCTGAATAGTGTGCAGGTAGCAAAAACACATGTACGAGAAGGACAGAACCCCGTGTGGTCAGAGGAATTCGTTTTTGAGTAAGTCTTGTGTGGTATTTGAATTGTTGCATTTAAAAATGGGTGAATTAGTATTTTCCGTTTCTGTTACCTTCACTTAACAATTTAGCCAATTTAATAGCAATTGATTCTAGATGACAAGATTACATTTAAAAAATAGCATTCTTATATTGTGCTAAAATGTCTGAGTAGGAGTATAACTAATCATTTTCTTGGGGGGGGTGGGTTGTGGATTTTCTGGGTTGTATGGTGTAACAGGGTCACTTATATTCAAGGCGAGGGAGAGATATTATCCCACCACTAGCCACCAATTGTAACGGGAACATGTGGCCTACAATCAAGGTTCCCACTAAACTGACCAGTGGGGTTTCCTTTGCCACCCAAATATCCCAGGCTAGTGTTCAGGGATCTTCTTTTTACTCTGCTGCCACCATAAAAGAGAAGGAATTAGGAGTCCCAAAACTGACCTCTGGCTGCCAAATATAATAAAGGATCCCACCTCACATTCACTCTTGGTCTGAGGGGAATGTCCTTCAGAGTCCCATATACAAAAATGGAGGGAACTCAAAATTGGCTGGGATTCTAGTCTCTCAGACAAAAGAAAAGCTTCTTAAACTGGCTCAGAGAGGCACTAACGCTTGATGGTTTCAGAGAGGTTCTTTTCACTTAAAAGTTACAGAGCTTCAGTTGTTATTTAGGTTTCGCACACATACACAGACACACGCAGGTGTCTCTTCAGAAATGGCTTGGCTTTTATACACTTTGCTTTTCCTCACAGAAAAGGGGGCGCTAAAACTCTTTCTGATCCACAACCCACTGAATACACACACACCCAGTCTATGCCCTGTGAGATTCTGGCATACAAAGCCTCCCTCTCTCACACTACTCCCAAATTGGCCTCACTGCCAATGGAACGGGCTTTTCCCAGACTGGTGTTGTACAAGGACAGGACAGACTCCTAGGTCTGGTCAGTGTCTACTGACAAGCCTCTGGCTGGCGCTTCACTCTGTACCAAAAAGCCAGTGCCTTCCTTCCTCTCACAAGCTTCCTTCGCTTGAGGAGAGTCACTAGAATCCTGCCAGCTATCTGAGCTGGACCAGAATTCCTTTACACCAGAGACAGCTGAGAGACTTCACTCCACAGACTTTGCTCTCTGAACACAAGCTGTTTTCTTCAGAACTCCAAAGAACTGTCTGACAGACTCTCTCTGTCTTTCTGTTTATCTAGCAGAGTTTTAGCACCCCCTTACTTTGGCCAGGGGCAACAGTGCCTTCCATCAACAAGTCACCTTGCTTTTATTTAAATTACTGCCTACTGCCTACTTTTACTGTCACCCAGGCTTCTTTAAGCAGGCCTGCTTCACACCAGCTTTTCAGGGTTTGGCAAGTCCGTTACATATGGCCATATTCCAGTAGCATTTTCTCCTGACTGTTCGCCTGCATCTGTGACTGGCATCTTCAGAGGATCCTCTGAAGATGTCAGCCACAGATGCAGGCAAAATGTCAGAAGAAAATGCTACTGAAACACGGCCATACAACTCGGAAAACCCACAACCCCCCAGTGATTTCTGCCGTGAAAGCCTTCGACAATAAATCATGTTCTTGTTTTGCAGTGATCTCTCATCTGATATCAACAGATTTGAAATAAGTCTTAGTAACAAAACAAAGAAGAGTAAAGATCCAGATATATGTAAGTGTATGTGTACTTGTTTGAAAGCAAGGTATTACAAAAGTATTAATATTGTCTCTTTGTATATTTTATATTTGGTTGAGTCACAAGGAGAAAATACTTACAAAAGTTCAATATATGTTTTTATCTTACTCATATTAAACTTTAAAAAAATCTGTTTTCATGTTAACGTGACTTACGGTTCTCAGGTAACCCCAGCATCTAGTGGGAGGGTTGGACTCACAGGAGCAAAGAGAAGCCTAGACCAGTGTATCCAGGAACAAACTCTGACACAAACTGGTCATTACATCGCCAACAATACGGAGATCCTCTAGTACAGGGTTGTCCAACTCTGGCACTTCAGATGGTCATGGACTACAATACCCATCAGTCCCTGCTGGCATGGCCAATTGGTCATTATCATTAGTCAACCTCTATTATCACTAGTCAACCCATTATCATTGGTCAACCTCTACAGTAGACGTTATTTTTGCCATAGAATGTTTTCCCAAGTACTAAAGTACAGCTGGTGATGGGATGCACAACAGAAGTAACATTGGCACATTGTCGGTAATGCAAGTTTAGCAGAGGTGGGATCCAGCCAGTTCTCATCACTTCTCTAGAAGTGGTTACTAATTTTTTCTGAGTGCCGAGAAGGGGTTACTAAATCAACTTCCCTGTCCAATAGGGACTGAAGGTGCGTGTGTGTGGCGGCGCCATTGTTTAAATTAGGGCACCTTGTTGTGCTATTAACCGCTGTTTTAAGTAACTTTTAATGGATTTTAGTAATTTATTGTTGTTATCGATTTAATTAATTGTATATGTGAATGTTGTACACCGCCCAGAGCCCCCAGGGGATAGGGCGGTTTATAAATCGAAACAATAAATAAATAAATAAATAAATAAATAAATAAATAAATCCCACCACCATCGGAACCTGTTATTAAATTTTTTGGATCCCACCACTGAAGTTTAGGTCTCCTTTTGCTGTTGGTAAGTCCCCCATGGGACAGCTGATCAGTACCTTGCAGTTAATGTGGCGACATCTGTCCACTGCATGTACAGTATTCTCTGCAATAATGAAGTTATTTTGCTTTTTTTCCCATGTGCACAGTTTTATAAGGTGGATATGGTTGTTGCTCATTCAGGGTAGTGGAGACAAGTACCCACTATTCCTGTAACCATGAACTCACTTCCCCTTAGTCTATTCTCCTTTTCCAAAGGGTGTATATAGCAGTGATGCTATTTCTAATGATAAAGAACAAGAAAGTCCCAATACATCAGTACTTTCCATCCATTTCACTGGTTTCACCTCAGACTTCTTCATTATAGCAGCCAACTGTTACTACTGAGCATTACTGGAAAGAGCTCCTCTTCCACTGAGGAACTTTTGCCTCAGTCACTTTTAGTCCTGGAGAGTCTCTTTGTGCACACACATTTCTTTATGGTTTCTCTCTCATGAGTTACAGCAAAGTGTGCAAGACTCACCTGGTGCTGCCATTTGCCACTCGGATGGGGTGGAGGACGAGGGCAAAACAGCTGAAGCCTGGTCCAGTGCAGTGTTGCTCAACAGTATTGTCTGGCCGGGAGCAGGGTTGGGGCTCCACTCCCAGAAGGATTGGACTTTCCATGTGCGTTGCATTTTGTTCGGTGTTGCTAGTTCAAATATTCAACAAATTTCTTGGATTGGAATTTCATTCATATAGTTGGATTTTCCTAACTTTCACAGAATTCTCTTTGATTTACCTGTAATGCATATTTTTCTTTCTGCTTTTAAAAAGAATCATACACATATTTCAGATGCATTTTTAATCTAAAGTTCTTGGTTGGATGCCAATATATTCTTTAAAAAACCTTATTTAAAACAGGTGATTTAACAGTATGCCTCGTTGGTGCTTCCCTTTTCTGTAAAAAAAATGCCAATTTAAAAAGTACAGGTTATGTATTACTTAATGTATTACTTAATTTGTAAGTAAAAATTTAAACCTATATTACCATAATTCTTGCCAGAAAGATTGACCCATTTTCTGTCTTGTGTCAGTTTTAATATGATTTTTTAAATCATTGAAATATGGAGTTGGGGGGTCTGATAAGGATAAACTTCCCCTAGATTTCTTCAGTTGTGTGTTATGAGTCATTCCTCCTCAGATTTCAGTTTTGCTTCATTCTGGGTCATACCCTTTGTTTTCTTTATCTTGTGAGAAAAAGGGATACTATATTTATGAGAAAAAAGGCCACACTGTTGTCAAACTGCAATTACCGGTACTATTGGCTTCTTAAATTGCTACCAACCCTGCAGTATGTTTCCTACTGCTCTGCTGTGCATCTCACTATATTATTTATTTAATTAATTAATTTATATAATTTATAATTGTTCATTAAATAATGTTTACTTTGTATAAGATTCATCATTGTTTCAAATCACTTAATCCTATAACCAGAATTTAAGATATACTTTAACTTTCTTGTTAGGATATTGTGGGGGTAGAAAGGGATGCATTGCCTTCATTGCTTGTTTAAACTATAAAGCTGAACTACGTGTCGTGGGGTGGGCGGGGGAGGGGAGGAGCAGACCTTCTATGCCAAATTAAAGAAATGGCATCACGTAACTAATTGTTGTAGTCATTATATATGATTTCATCATTTTTCATCTATAATAATAATAATAATAATAATAATAATAATAATAATAATAGTCAAATCTTTACAGGAATTATGTTTAATAATAAGCCTTTATTTGGCATAACAATAATCATAACACAATAAAAACCTGAGATAAAAGGTATACAAATACAAAGGTTACAGGAATTATTCAGGAATTTTTGCACTCATTATCTCCTGTGCATAAACAGGTTAAGTAATGGATTTCATTATGTAAGTTCACCTAGAGATGACCAGATCATCAGCTATAACATTATATTTTCAAGGCACACATGATAGTTTGAACAGCCAAATTTCTGAATGATGCCAAGGTGTCCCACTTTTGTGCTGCTCCATCCCAAATCAGCGTTTGTGCAAGATGCCGTAATGGTCATGATACATGTATGCTAATTTTTGATAATTTAGAATGTGTTTCGGAATCCCAATAAAAATAGAATTGATATTGCAATCCATGATACTTCAAACTGTTCTTAAAAGTTAAACTGCATGTTTACATTTGAGATATATTATATGTATGTTGACATTGGAGATCTGCAAGCTTCCCTGATATGGATTAAGGCAAAGGGAGGAAGGGAGAAATAATAGTTTCCCTTGCATGATTTTCTCTTGGTACTTTTGTCCCTGAGTTGCTGTCAGTCATGGGAAAATTTTGTCCTTTTACCCTGACAGAAGAAATAAAAGTGGTACTTTCTGTCAGCTCCCAGGGTGGGAGCGTGCAAGTAGAATTTAGGTTCCGTGTTTCACCAGCAGAGGCTAGTAGCAGCCTATATTGAGTGAAGGCCCCCCTCCCTCCCCACCCCAATGATAGTCCGGATTCAGATTGATTTTCTCATTGCCTCTCCACTTCCCCACCCAGTTGCTTTTGAACATTAAAAACTACATTGTGAGATCTGATCACAATTTCGACCACATAATGTCGCCCAGTCTTGTGTCAAAGAATAATCAAATGCAGTACTTGGCAATATACAACATTACAGAGGTGGTTTTTAATTGTGATGTGACTTTGCCAGAAGGTTAGCTTACCTCTGCACCATTTTATTTCAAGTATTTATGAGATGCCAGTTAAGCAGACTACAAAGAGGACAGGCAACGGATGAATGGTTTCAGCTCAGTTCGCACATACCTCTGAAAGGTATTGACCCAGGCTCTTTGCGTGTCCGAGCAAGGTATTCCATGGAAAAAATAATGCCAGAAGAAGAGTACAGTGAATTCAAAGAGGTATTAAGTAATTTCATTTTAACTACAGTAATTTGAAATGTTAATACTTAAAAGAATTGCCCAGAAAGGCTGGAGGCTGGTGATTTCTTGCCTTCCAAGACAGCCATTCCCTTCTGAAGATTCCATCATTTTTGGTGTTGCTTTCATAAGAGGAATTCAAGGAGGATTTGTGTGACAAACATGTTACATTCATGATGGCATCTACATGTAGAGCTGTGTTCTTGGGGTACTTACCTCATAACTGTCAACTTAAAACTTTGCTATCTGTTTTTAGTTGGTACTTCAGAAAGAGCTACATGTGGTCTATGCATTATCACACGTATGTGGACAGGATCGAACGCTGCTGGCTGGCATTTTACTGAAGATTTTTCTTCATGAGAAACTGGAAGCATTATTGTTGCGAACACTAAACGACAGGGAAATAAATGTGGAAGGTAGAGTATGAATAATTGCATTGAATTATTGGCCATAACTGTCCTGGCTATTTACAAACACGCACTTTTAACCATTTTTACATTTAAAATACATTTACCTGCCAGTTTATAAATCCATGTTTTTGTTTAGATGAAGCCACAACTTTATTCCGTGCCACCACACTGGCAAGTACACTTATGGAGCAGTATATGAAAGCTACAGCCACGTGTTTTGTTCACCATGCTCTAAAGGACTCCATTTTAAAGATAATGGAGAGCAAGCAGTCTTGTGAGGTGAGAAACTGAACCTTAAATTTATAATGGAAAATTTCATTTGTTGAATAAAAAAACTGTTTTGTTACGTGCTTGTGCTTCCTTTTTATGAGTTCCAGTAAGCACTCAAGTTGCTCAGGAGTCATAAAAATGGTTACGCTAAGAGAGATTGAATCTGCCCCTAGCTGAAACAGGCTCAGAGTAAGTGCATAGGCTCGGAGTGCAGCATTCCCAGGCTGGTACATTGGTGGAAGCTGACTAAAGTTGGCACCATCCCTGGGAGCACTCCCCCACACTGTATCCACTCGGATGCCACTGTAGCTCTGCAGCAGCACCCACTTCCGAGTTTGCCCCACGAAGCTGTGGGGTGGCTGTACAGCAGTGTCTTTGCCTTCTCTGCTGATATGGGTGCCCCTTATGCCAGTGGAAGGGGTAAGCATGTCAGTGTGGCTCTCCACCACTTTCAATGCTCATTCAGTCCCTACCCCCCATCTGAATTGGGCTGCCAGAGGTTTATTGGAATAAAATGGAAAAGTAAGCATTTCATAGTTGCTGAAAGACCTTTCTAGATAATGTGTACTTGCTAGATCATGTTCTCAAGCATGTGAGGTTGTCAGAATGATCAGTAATGAAGAAGCCTCTTGGGGCCTGTAATCCTGCGGCCAGTTATTCTAAAATCTGTTACCCAGCTTAACAGTATACAAACTTATGTTTATATAGCAATGGGGAATTAGTTGGCTTGGCAATGCAAGAGGTAGGCTGAGAGGGGATCTTTTTAGACAGCTATACCAGAAACGGCTTGAAACGTATCCACAGAGAATTCACAAAAGAGACCAAATTGTAGTTTAAATATGTTTATATAAATTTTGTTTGCAAGCAATCATACAGTGAGACGTTAAGGCACATACACACAGTTCCTAAGTATATAAACAGGGAGGAAAAGATAGGTTTTGGATGATAGAATAGGAGGGGAAGCAGGGGACTTATACGTTACCTAAAATCTGAAGAGAAGTTCCAGAAGAAGGCAAGGATCTCTATGCCAGCATAGGGACCCAAGCGAAGGACAATATATCATGTCTCACACCAACATGACCAAGAGAGGTTCAGGCTAGTATTGAGCACTGAGGCTCTGGTGTGCAGTACTTTTATACCCCTTTGCACAGGTAAGGTGGGAAATTCAAACTTGGGTTTCGTTTCTTTGCAACTGCTTGGGGTTTCCTTGCTGGACTTGCGGGGTTGAGCTAATTAACAGCTCTATCTATTATCTCTACTTCCCAGGACAATGGGGCCAATTGGTCCTAGATTATATCAGTGAAACCTTGAATGGTTTAGGCATAGGTGCTTCCTAAAGTCTCTGCCTTGAGTATTCAAATTTGGCTGAGGCTTGAGTGAATCAGGAAGGAATCTTGTTGTTAGGGAGATCATATCTAGAGGTTGAGGAAATGCATGGAAGAAGCAATTGTTTGAAGAAATGGTTTCTCAAAGGTAATGTCCAGTATTAGGGAGTTTTCCAGGATTCATTATATCACAGCAGCTTAGCGGGGTGTGGTCAATGAGGCTTCCAGATTCTATTGCCTGGAGTAACTCATGCATTGATTTAGTTTTGCAAACATACCTTTTGCCTTTTGCCTGTTTTTAGATGGACACTCTGCTACCTACACATACAAACATGGAAACTGGCATTTTATAGCACACAGTGTAAGGAATAATATGAAAATCCAATATTTCATAAGGCAGGGTATAAAGGGCAGGGTTACAGAGCTTTGTTTCACTTTCAAAAACCTTTGCTAATTACTCACAGTATATTTTGAACATTAAACTTCAATTTGACTTACTAAAGTTTATAATGTTTTTCAGTTAAATCCTTCAAAGTTAGAAAAAAATGAAGATGTAAATACTAATTTAACACATCTGCTGAGCATCCTGTCAGAGTTAGTGGAGAAAATATTCATGGCTGCAGAGATACTACCACCGTAAGTTGATAAATAGGTTTTTAAAAAAATATTCGAAGCTTTCTGCTTGTTCATAGTTCTGTGCTTTTTCTGTGTTTTGATGAAATTACTTGTCAGTCAAATCAAGTTTTATCATTTAACAAAATCCATCTCAATACTATGAACCATTAAAAAATGATCAACAATGCATGATTAGTACAGATAATTTTTCCTAGCAAAATCAGGCAAGTGTAACACATATCTGCTTGTAATGTGCCTGTGAAGTGAAATGTATCTTTTCATTTTTTTTAAAGGTACATTATTTTGTCATCAAAACTCTGATTTCATATCTGATCTCAAAAGTTAAGGCAGTACTTTGAATGAAAGCCCAATTCTGAGTGTGATGTTACATTTGCCTGAACTCTTGGCAGTTGAATAACTTCATCCATATACTGTAGTTATCTAAAATAATGTAATAATTAAAGCTTTTAATTGTATTATTTTGACAGGACGTTAAGATATATTTATGGTTGTTTACAAAAATCTGTTCAGAACAAGTGGCCAGCTAACACCACCATGAGAACGAGAGTGGTTAGGTAAGAGATTTTTGGTGTGGGTTTATTTAGTTTAAATACAATGTATCAATTTAAGGCTGTGAATGTTGCAGAGCTGATTAGAGCTATACAATTATGTTATTGTCGAAGGCTTTCACGACCGGAATCACTGGGATGTTGTGTGATTTCTGGGCTGTATGGCCGTGTTCTAGTAGCATTTTCTTCTGATGTTTCGCCTGCATCTGTGGCTGGCATCTTCAGAGGATCTGATGGTAGTAAAGCAAGTGGAGTATATACCTGTGCATATATACCTTCATATCCTCTGAAGATGCTACCCACACATACGGGCGAAACATCAGGAGAAAATGCTACTAGAACACGACGACACATCCTGGAAACCACACAATACTGCAGTTATGTTATTATTTAATCTATTCACCTTTTACAACTGACAGTTTGCACGCTTTATCTAATTAGGAATTTATATGGCCACTTGCCAAGTGGTAAATTATGATTTCTTATAATTTTTCTGTAAACTGACTGAAGGGGTGCATTGGCCATTTACTTGGCAGAAACTTACAAATTCCAAACTAATCTGATCGAAAAAGCTCACCTTGGGGACATCCATGTGGACTTTAAAAAAAATTATACTTTATAGCCTGCCTTCTCCCTGCCTGGCAGGGCAATTTAAAATACACTTAATAAGTTCATAGATTAAAACAAAAATAAGTTCATAGATTAATAAGTTAAAACAAAAATAAGTTGATAGATTAAAACAAAATTTAAACAGTAGAATAGATGGTGCTAAAAAGCAACAATGAATTATATATAAAATAAACAAGCCTTTTCAAGATCTTGTCTTATATTTCTTTATAGCATAGTTTTTCAGATACTGAGTAAAGACACATTGCTGTTTTTATTTTTCCAGTGGCTTTGTTTTCCTTCGGCTGATTTGTCCTGCCATTCTAAATCCAAGGATGTTTAATATCATCTCAGGTAAGCACTTCAGACAGCATTTTTTGCAGCCAAAGTAACTTGATTCTTCAGTACTAATGCTGGGTCCAGTGGAACCCTTAGGGCTCTTGATGAGCCAGCAAGTGTCATCTCTTTAAGACATCAGCTTTCCATCTTGTCAGGATTTATTATTTTTCCAAAGGGCTTCACATAAAGATGAAATAGAATGAGGGATAATACCAAGCCCTTTAGGACAAGTCCTACACTAATAACAGTTGGTCAACAGCAATCCTGAGAGTCGTGTCTATAAGGAACAATTTAAACCAATCCAGAATCCATCCTTTAATCCCTACTTTTGCCTCCAAATGCCTCAACAAGATGGCATGGTCTACAGTATCAAAAGCTACTAATTAACCCTATAAGAACAAAAAAGAGACATAATTCTTGTCTGTATTCAAACACTGATAATCAACTAAGGGCTGGGTGCCCGGTTGCGGTGCTGCAGGTGCTCCACCCCACCATTCCCAAAGGGGTTTTCTAGCAGTGTGGAGAGGTCCAAACTTCATAGTCAAAAGATGCTGAAATACCTTAAACAACAGTGCTGGTTAAAACTATCTGATGCATTCTGGTTTCTCCCTCTGAGACAGGAGGACATCTTGCTAGAGTGATTCCTACCCCTTCCTTTCTGTCTCCTCTAGTGGGAGTCGCCTTTCCTCAATTCTTTTCCTACCTCAAACATGGAGAGTTGTGTTAGGCATAGGCTTTGAGTCTTATACTAACCTTCCTCTATTTTCTCTAAAAATCTACACTTTGTTCCTTACTGTTTTTTTCTCCCTCAGCCTTTTCTTTCGCTTCTCCTTCTATCTCCAGTATTCAGACCGTTAGGAACTTTAGAAGAGGTAGGAAGAAAAAATTGCAGCCTATAATCGGTCTTTCCAGTAGATTTCAACTTCCTGCCAGAAAACTACTATGCTGGGAAGCAATTACAGAAGCTTCTTTAACAGCTGTGCCAGCAGTAATTACCTCCATTATCAATCACGCTCACCAGGAACCAATGCTGTGGCCCACCCAGAGGCTGGGGGCAAGGTGCGTGCAATGAAAAGGCTCATCTGGGAACCAGTTCTATGGTCTATCTTGAGGCAGCACGCAGGAAAAACGTGTGAAGAAAAGGCTCTGTTGGGAACCTGTTCTGTGGTCAGAGTACGCAAAGAGAGGGCACTCTTTCCAGCCACCTGAAGCCTGGATGCCATCTTGCCTGATGGAACAAGCATGGAACAAGTTCACAGCAGTGTGGTCTATGAATACTCAGAATTCAGTTCTGCCAAGAGTAACCAGGTACAGAATTCAGACCCCGATCCTATAATAACAGTTCTTCAGCGGAGGCTAGGATCTGGAGATCACCTCCTTCTACCAGACATGCTCTTTCTCTAGCCCCTCCCTTACTAGACACAGGAGTGGCCATCATACAGAGAATGCTGCAAGATGGTCAAAGTGGCTTAAAACAATGGGGGTGGGGGGGAGCACAGAAAAGATTCCCTTCAGCTTAGCAGTCATATTTTGTTTCAGAGTGAGGGTGATGACAAAGAGCAGGGAGTATTCTATCCAGTGGTGGGATCCAAAAAATTTAATAACAGGTTCCGATGGTGGTGGGATTCAAACAGTGGCGCCGCCGCACACACGCACCTCCAGTCCCTATTGGGCAGGGAGGTTGCTTTAGTAACCCCTTCTTGGCACTCAGAAAAAATTAGTAACCACTTCTAGAGAAGTGGTGAGAACTGGTTGGATCCCACCTCTGATTCTATCTGCTGTAGAAGAGTTCTCAATAGAGGTTCCTAAACTATTTGTAAGGTTTTTCAAACCTGAGGATTGCCAATATCATCTCCTTAAATTAATGGCTGCCTTAGCTCTTCCTTATACTTCTCCCAAGAAGGAGGCAGGTCCCCCCATTGAAGCTTTAACAGCTTCAATAGTTGACCTAAAAGCAGCAGAAACGTTACCTCATACTGGCTCCATCAAAACATTGTTTCCATTCCCAGGATTCGTTGAGAAACAATTAAAGAGAGAATGGGTTAAACCTCCTCAAATAAATATTTCCCATCTTTTATTAAGAAAATGTATGCCTTATCTCGTCCTGCTGGAGGATGCCCTGGTATCTGCTCTACAGTCCAGCAGTATGTTATCTGAGGATGGTGAAGACTCCACCAGGATGCACTGGATAAGTGGTCAGAATATGCTCTAAAAAGAGCACTTGGAGCCACTGACATGGCCATTAGAACATCTGTGATGACATCCATCGTTTCTAGAACAGCCAACAGACAGCTAGTCTAGGCGAAGAACAAACTTCTGAAGGCTCCTTTTTGCACAGCAGATGCAGCCTTAGATTCTCTTATTTTCTTCTTAAGGGTCATGGCCTGTTCAGTCACTGCCAGGTGGAACTTTTGGTTACATGCATGCCAAGCCAGTAGGCATTATAATGCCATAATGGTGGCTTATACTTTCAGGAGGACATGCTGTTTGGCTCTCTACTCGACAAAGTCCTCGTGAAGACATTAAAAGAAAAGATGCCCAGATAACATCTGCATGGATAAATGCCCATCAGGATCTCTCTGTAGAGCTGCCAGGTAGGCGCTCAGGCAATCCAACTAGATACTTTTAGGCCAGTCCTTTCAAAGACAGCCAAACTGCAAATATGTCACTCTGAAATCCGACAAACCAGTCAAGGCGACAAAGCTTTTAAGCTCTCACTACACCAGTGTGGATGACTCTTACATTCTAGGGTAAATTGCTTTGACAGCAGACAGATGTGTGGTTGCTCAAGGTCGTGACCAAATGTTATTCCTTAGGATTTTCAAGGATGTCTTCGTTACATTTCACTCCTTCACCTTCATGCAGAAATCAAGGCAAGGCATTCAGTACACAATCAGCCATTCATCATCTGTTTGTCATTAGTGTCTTAGAACCAGAGCCTTCCATGGTTAAATGCATTGGAACCTTTTTTTTATAGTCCCCAAGAGAAATAGGGACTGGAGAGATTTATTTGACCTCAAGCTCTTAACAGAATCATCAAGCTTCGACATTTTAATATGATGGCACTCAACTCCACCAAGAAGGCTATGAAACAGGAAGTCTTCATGACCTCTGTGAATCTGATGGAAGCATATTTGTACATTTTCATCTTTGCTACACACAGAAGACTCCTTCATATTTCCAGTTCAAAGCACTCCCAGTTCAAGGCTCTCAACTACACCATCAGTGTTTTCCAAGATCCTTCTGTCCCCTGTAATGAGACTTTGAGAACCGAAGATCCACATACACTCGTACCTGGATGACCTGTTCATGAGGCTGGCATCCAGGATGAAATCAATCAGACAACATTACACAGACAACATTCGATCTCTGCAGAGCAATGGTTTCGTTATCAATATTCAGAAGAACTCATTGATACCATTAGAATGCCAAGAACTTCTGAGAGTGTTAATGGACACTTCTTGGAACACCGTCTTCCTACTGAAAGCCAAGGCACTCAGATCAAGATCATTGGCAACATTGGCCATAAGGGCAGGACAGCAACTCTGATGCAACTAAATTATCTGATGGGTTTCCTGATCTCCATCAATTCCATCCAGTGGGGGTGAATACATTCAGAAACCCTGCAGTGCTTTCCCCACACAAATTAGTTGGACATCATGAACAAGAAAGACAATTTGTTAATGGTTCCATTAGAAGTCAAATTCAGCCTTTGCTGGTGGACCTCTTGTTGAAACTGATAAAGAAAATCTTTTTACAAGGAACATGTTCAGATATTCACAGTAGCCAGTCTGACAGGATAGAGATCAGTTCTGGATGGCTGTCCAGTTCTTGGCTGCTAGTCAACACTGAGTTTCCAATAAATCTTCTAGAAATTTGAATAATATATGTCAATGAAGTGCTTCAAGCAAGTGGTTTTGGGAAGCATGTGTAGACCACATAACCACCAAAATATACCTAAACAGCCAGGAGGGATCCAGATCATGCTGGCTCCATGTGGAGGCAATAAAATACTAAATTGGTAGAAGACAGCCTTGCCTTGATATGGGTGGAACACATAAGAGCTTCCTGAACACCCCAGCATACTGGTTAAGCAGATTCGCAATCAGGGTTATGGCATGGTCCCCAAGGAGAAGTCTGTTTCAGTCCACTGTGACCCACTTCAGACAGCTATGGTGGGTGTATTTGCTTCACAGACCAACCATCAAGTAGAGAGGTTCTTCTCCAGGCTCTTCCATATGAGGATGGAACCAGTAGATGCTCTAACAGCAGAATGGCCATGGGTCTATGAAACCTCCTCCCCCCCCCCCCCCCACACACACACATATACACACCAGTTCTACCAAAACTGCTTTGGAGAATTATTACTGGCTGTGTTGGCCTTGCTGCCACTGGATTTGCCATGCTCAAGGAATTAGTAGTGCTTACTCCTCTAATTCTACCAATAAAACTGGACATGTAGAGTCAGGGTCCAGTTTTTCAACCACAACCTCAGTGGTTCAGATTGACTGCCTGGGAGTTAAGTGGCAAAGATTCCTAGCTCTTGTCTATTCTTTTATGATCCTGACATCCACCAATCACATTTACCAGTCTGTCCACCAATCACATTTACATCATCACCTGCACATTCAAGGTTCTGAAGGGAGCTTCCCAGCGGATCATCCTTGATTCCACCTTCAGACCTGGAATTTTCATATGGTTTTAACTGCACTTACAAACATCCATTTGAACCTGTAAAAATGACTTCAGATGAAGATACTGTTGCTAGTTGCAGTTACTTCTGCCAGCAGATAACAAAATATTCTGAGTTATACTTGTCCATCATTAAAATATGTTACCATCAATATTAATATAAAGCACTACATCCCATACATTTTAATTGTCTAGTTACTTTTCTGATTTATAAAAGACAGCATTTTGACGTGCCAGCACAATAAAATATAACTTCCATTTTTCATAAAACTCCTGATTTGGTTGTCCTGTTTACAAGGCTGGTAAAATCTTTGCCATCGTAGCTATATTGTCTCCTCAGTCAGGACAAATTTCTGCTTTCCATCTAGATGCCAGTATAAATCTGGCTGCTAGCAGATGCAGGAATAATTTTTTTTCAATTTTCTGTATAATTTCTTTGGCAGAATTACCAATAATATAGTCTTTGCATCCATTTTAAATTTGATTTTCAATATTTTTTGGATTTCTGTATATATTTCTGTCCAGAATGTTTTCACTTTTTTACAAGTCCACCATGTATAAACAATCCATTTTCTTCCTGATGTTTCCAGCCAGTTTCTTTAGACTTTTGATCATCTTTGTGATCTTTTTCAGAGAGATATACCATGTATAAAGCATACATCTGCTACTTTTGATACAATGGACCATAGTCTTGTTACAATGACTGGAGAGGCTGATGGAGATAAAAGGATTGGCTTGTTATTAGTTTCAGTCTTTTTTTTTAATCTGTCAAATTCCAGGGTCTTGTGTTCAATATTTATGTTCCTCTAATGAAATAATCATTTGAAGTTTTATAATTGGATATCATTAAAATGCTAATAGCACATAGCTATGTATTTCTTTGGCTAAACTTCCAAATACTGCAGCCTCCCCACTTGACTAATATCATTTTTTCTCCACCCCCATTTACTTGGCAATCTAAAACTAAATCTAAGAGGCACAGAGGTGTTGTTAGTAGGCAAGTCTGAAGCCTTGGGGAAATTTGGTTTGTCCTTATTGGACAATATGATAATGGTAGATTCTCTTAAGAGCTTAGATGTCTTGTTATATCCCATCTTGCAGCTAGAAAAAACTTTGTTTTTAGAAAAGCTTCCTCCCTCCTGCATAGGATAATTTAACTGTGTTGAGCTATGCTTCTGTAACATTTAGGCTAGGCTACTAGACTACTGTAAAGCGATGTGAGGCTGTCCTAGGAAGTTTTATTTAACAGGAAACAACAGGAAAGAATTGTTGCAATCATATTACACTACTTTTAAAGTTGCTTCTGGGTCCAACGCAAGGTGCCAGTTTTTACTTTTTGAAACAGTTCAAAGTCTGTGATCTGCACATGTGAAGAAGGACCATCTCTTGCATGACAGTTTCAGTTACGCTCTACAGAACAGAATTTGGTGGCAGTGATCCCGCCTGTTCATGTGCCTTTCATAGTCTCTCCACTGCTTTAGAATGAGCTTGTAGGATCAATGGCAAGCCCTGTATGTCATGTACTATTGTAGGTAGCTGTCTTGAATTCCCTGCAGTAATGATAGGATATAAGGTTTTGATATAAGCCAAATGATTTGTGTTGTAGGAATCCTGATGATCCTCCAGCCATTGTCGTCTAATATCAGTTGTCATTTTCAAATTTGTTCCTTTCAGATTCTCCTTCTCCTACTGCTGCAAGAACACTGACGCTGGTCGCCAAGTCTGTGCAGAATTTAGCTAATCTAGTTGAATTTGGAGCTAAGGTAAACATGAATATTTAAACATATTAAATGGAGTCTGTTTCACGTGTGCTTGAGTTGGGGCTGATTTACGTTTTGTTTTTGTTTTATGTTTTCCTCCAGGAGTCACAAGTGTAATCAAAACCTCCCCCTGTGCTGACATCTGAAACAGGGTGAGGGGCATAGTTTGCAGGGGATCTACTTAATAAAAACCTTAAAGATTTAATGTTTCAAGGCATATTTGTAAAAACAGTAGCCACAGCTAGCTTTCTCTGATGATTTTCTATCTGTCTTGAGACAAAATAAATTCTTCTTTGCCCAAATTTTGTATCCTTTTCCCAAAACTGCAGAGCTTTGTGTGTGAACATTAATTATACATCTTTTTTTCCTCCTTTTTCTCACCCCCTCCTTTATTTGAACCAGAGGTCATTAGATCTCAGGTCCAAACTTGTTTTTATTGTTGGGCCTAAGAATACACTGCTTAATACTAATTGTTGAATAATGTCTTTTTGAAAGTGAAAAACTGCAAACACAGTTCTCAAATTTCACATATGAAGAAGAAGAGTTTGGATTTATATCCCCCCTTTCTCTCCTGCAGGAGACTCAAAGGGGCTTACAATCTCCTTGCCCTTCCCCCCTCACAACAAACACCCTGTGAGGTAGGTGGGGCTGAGGGAGCTCCGAAAAGTTGTGACTAGCCCAAGGTCACCCAGCTGGCGTGTGTGGGAGTGCACAGGATAATCTGAATTCCCCAGATAAGCCTCCACAGTTCAGGCGGCAGAGCTGGGACTCAAACCCGGATCCTCCAGATTAGATACACGAGCTCTTAACCTCCTACGCTACTGCTGCTCCTGTTTTCTCCTAAGATAGCTGCAGCTTTGCAGGAAAATACAAACAGCTTCCTGTAGATATGGTTAAGTGTCAGTGCAAGCAAAACAATTTATATGAACAGTATATTGATGCACAATTTTCTGAATGTATTGGGTTAGCCCAAAAACGTAACCGCAGATAAGACAAAGGAACAGGCTCTTGGACATCAAACTACTGGCTCAGCAACTGACGAGACTTAGTTAGCACTGAACTGAATAAAGATTTCATTTCTTTCAGACAAATTAGACTGTTGTTGGAGAATGTGCTCTTACAACGGGCCAATTCTGGTCACCAGTACCATACTACACTTCTTAACAAGCTTATGTTGGTTTGTAGTAATGTAGTAAATATAGCAAATATAGATTTGCAGCATGGTTGATTTTCTGGTTTTTGTTGTGTTGGCAAGGAAGACAAAGACAGGTAGGCTTTCTAAGTAGGAAACAGACTTCATTAAGAGGTCACAGTAAGCTTTTGCACCTCATTCCAGACCTTCTCTTTAATAATTCTGAATTAGCAGAGGCTCTCACACATTTACAAGTACATGCATAACATTCCCTATCGTTGCATAATGGTGTTAATTGTTTATGGAATCAATTCTGAACAAATTTGCAAAAGTGTCTTTGCCTGCTTTCCAATTCTGCTGGTAACAAGAAACTAGGCAAGTGGCTCTTTGCACGCTAAACTCAAAACATAGTGTGGATTTTTAACTTACTTTTGAAGATTGTGGGTTCTTTGGCACACAGACTGATTTTTTGCATGTGCACAGAGGTGCAGCAGGCCTGTTGTTTCACCACTTTTTAACTGTAGGGTGGATATATTAGCATAATATGCCTCTTTAAAAATTATAAGTGGTTTAGGCTTCAGGTTTTAACCTTTAAATCTAATAAACCATAGAGTGCTAAGGACAAACTTCACATCCTCTTGGTAGGTATCTTTGTCTACTGTCATATGAACAAGAAGCAGCAATGCCTTATGGCATCTGGCATATTTATATATAACTTCGATTCCACTATCAGTGGTCACTCAGATTCTGATCTGACATGTGGACTACCAGGGGATCAGACCTGAGTTTATGGGTGATGCCTCTTTGATAGGCAGCCTTGTTGTTTGCTGGGGTGTCGTGGGGTTTCCGGGCTGTATGGCCGCGTTCCAGTAGCAAGTTCTCCTAATGTTTCACCTGCATCTGTGGCTGGCATCTTCAGAGGATCTGATAGTAGTAAAGCAAGTGGAGTATATACACCTGTGGAATGTTTGTTGTTTTGTGGTTTTGTTACTGTAAACAGCTCTGGCATGTAATGTACACTTTTCACTAAATACTAGTAGGATGAACAAGCCATATAATTTCTTCTTCTTTCAATTTTTAGGAACCATATATGGAAGGTGTAAATCCTTTCATTAAGAGTAACAAACATCGGATGATCATGTTTTTGGATGAACTTGGGGTAAGAGTTATTATTTCTCCAGTGTCTTTTTAATTATATATCACTGGGATAAGCCCTTTTAAAAATTATTTCTAAATTCTGTTCCAAATAAGTACTGGTGGTTGTCATCATTTTATGGAACATTTCTAAGATGCAGCTTATCTGTGTGTGTTGTGTCATTAAATCACTTCTGATTAATGGCAGCCCTGTGAATAAATGAATAAATAAGGTCCCATTGTTAACAGTCTTGCAAGTATAAGACCATGGCATTCAGCTCATGTTGAGTCTTCCTCTTTTCCTAGCATTATTGTCTTTCCCAGTGAGTTTTGTCTTATTATATGAGCAAAGTATGATAGCCTCAGTTTAGTCAATTTAAGTTCTAGGGATAGTTCAGGCTTGATTTGATCTAGAACCCACTGATTTGTCTTTTTTGTGGTCCATGGTATTTGTGAAAGTCTCCTCCAACCCCCTCTTTTCAAGAGAATCAACTTCCTTCCTGCCAGCTTTCTTCATTGCCCAACTTCCATTCATAGTGATGAGGAATATTATAGTATGAATTGTCTTAATCTTGGTCCCCAGTGGCACATCTTTTTACTTAAGGATATTTTTAGTTCCTTCATAGCTACTATTCCCAGTCTCACAGCCCAATAAAGACGGGGGAGGAATCCCCCTCTGAAGGTGGTGCAGGCTTACACCGGCAGATTTACCCACTGTAGGGTCCTTCCGCTGGCAGAGGGGCAAATCTGCTGGCCCTAGGCCCACTTTGGAACCCTGGGATGGCTCTGTGCCTGCATCAGCGTGGTGAGGGCATTCCAGGGAGCGAGGCTGATTTTAGTCAGCTTCAAGATTCCATGAAGGTTTTAAAAACTTTTTCAGGCTTCTCATGCCATGGGAAAGCCCTGTGGAACAGGTGGAGCAGCACTGCCGTTTGACAGCTCTGGATTGAGCTGTCAGTCTCCTGATTTCTTCGTTGTAGTCTTCCTTTTGGTTTGAGCCAAGGAACAGAAAAGCTTGAACAATTTTGATGTCTTCATTGTCAATCTTAAAGTGGTATGATTCCTCGGTACTCGTTACTTTTATCATCTTGATATTATTATGTAATCTTGCTTTGGCACTTTCTTCTTTAACCTTCATCAGGAGGTTTCAAGTCTTGACTATTTTCTGCCAATAATGAGGTATCATTTGCATATCTCAAATTGTTAATGTTCCTTCCACCATTTTTTATTCCACCATCATCTGAATCTAATCTAGTTTTCCATCTAGATTGAACAGATGTGGACATAAAGTACATCCTTCTTTGACACCTTTGCCGATAGGAACTCATTCTGTTTCTCCTTATTCTGTCCTAACAGTAGCCTGCCATTCATCAAAATAATCAAATGTGGTGGCACACTCATTTCTTTTAAAAACAGCCATAGTTTTTAATGGCCCACACAGTCAAAATCCTTGCTGGAATCTATTAAATAACTGATTTTTCTTCTCACATGGTCTCATGTTCTCCTCTAACCAACATAAATTTGCAGTATGATCTCTAGTGCCTCTTCTGAACCCAACTTGATCATCTGGCATTTCTTATTTCATATATGGTAAAAGTCTTTGTTGTAGGATTTTGAGTTATCACTTTACATGTGTGAGAAATAAATACCATGGTCTGATAGTTGCTGCAGTCTTTGACATCTCATTTTTTTCAGAATTGTAATGTGGATGGAGTGTTTCCAGTCTGTGAGAAAAGCCACTGTTTTATTTTCCATATCTTGTTGCATATTCTTGTTAAGACTTTAATGGACTCCATTTCTGTGGCTTGAAATGATTCTATTGATATCCCATCTAGTCCTGGTGATTTGTTTCTTCCAATTACCTTGAGTGCAGCTTTCACTTCACTTCACTAAAATTGCAGGTAGTTCTTCAAAAGATTACTCTTATCCTTTCATCTCTTCTGTATAGTTCGCCAGTGTGTTGTTCCCATCTTTTCTTTATTTTGTCCTGTTTAATGTTTATCCATGGTGACCTTTAATCATGCCTAACTATGCTTTAAATTAATTTCTTGTATCCTGTGGAACAGACCTCTTGTTCCTTTTCTTTACTTCGGTTATTGGACTAGTTCTCTTTGTCTGTACTTGCCAGTTGCTGAAGTGTTGCATATAGATTTCTAATTCTGTTTCTTACAATTTTTGCTTGTCTCTTTTAGCAAATGTAAGAGTTTCATCAGTCATCCATTGAAGCTTTTCACTTCTTTGGGATGCAGGTAGCCTATTTACTGCTAAACTGTGTGGCTTCCTTGTTCAGTTCTATTTAATTGTACATTTCATCAAATTATTCCTGATAGATTGACTGACTTAGGCTTCAAAATGAAAGGATTTAATTTGGACTGCTCACTCACCCAACCTTTCTTGCAGACTGTTGAGAATGTAAAATGGGAGGGGAGAACCCTGAGCTCCTTACAGGAATATGCCACCCTGAGGAATATACCATCCTGAGCTCCTTATAGGAATGTGTGGGATTACATTTATCTACACTTTCAGTTGAAGAGAAGCTGGCATATTCCACTTCATCCCTACCATCTCAGCAGCATGTGAAGACCCTTGCTGCAACTGTTGCGGTTTCATTGCTTTGGTCACACTTTTGAATTACAAGCCAATTGTGATGAGCCGCCAGTTATATACCTGGCTTGTAATTAGGTCTGCTTGCAAAGGAAACACTTTGCTGTGTGAAACTGGTTAGGCATCTTCCCTGCTGGAGATGTTGGATTAATGGAAAATGATGAATGGAAAGTGATAAATGGAACATGACTCCTGCACACACCCCTACCTTTCATAATGGTTCCTTGATCTTTGTACTGTTTTGTACAGTTTCTTTGTACTATTTTTATGATAGGGTGATGGTTATGAATAATGTATTTTTCATTCTTGTTTAAGAATGTACCTGAACTTCCAGACACTACAGAACCTTCTAGAACTGACTTGTCTCGTGATCTAGCAGCTCTACATGAGATTTGTGTGGCACATTCAGATGAGCTTCGAACACTTAGCAATGAGCGTGGGGCAATGCAGGTAACAGTCATTAAAAGAGAGATTTCTTTACCTAGTTTTCTCTTTATATTAAGCTGCTGCCAGTTGCTGTATTTATTTAATAGAAAATGTTAGATGATGAACGGCTACTCTTGCACTTTCATTGTAAAGAAAACATGCTGGTATACTAAAACTCAAGCTTTACCTTAGACATAATTATCTCAGAACAAAGAAGTGCACTATAGTAAAACAGAATGGGAATTAAAACGCGGGGGGGGGGGGGGGGGAGGCCCATAGCATTCAGTACATTGTCTCCACTTGGACTATAATGTGTAAATGTGTAGCTTGACCAAATAGTCACAGGTGTATAATGTGTAAATGTGTAGCTTGACCAAATAGTCAATCTTTACTTCTGAAGGTAAGCTTCTACTGAAGAACAGTTGCTCTTGGAACACTTTTAACTACTATTTTAATCCTGCCATTTGTGTAGTTTTTCCAAGGGCAAAGCCATATGTTTGACAACCAATAAATGACTCAGATAGTAAGCCAGCAACCATCAAGAATTAGTAACATTTAGACTTTTTCAAAACCAGATGTCTTTACCAGACCATCTTCCTCTAGCTCATTCATTCATGTTTGCAAATAAATTCATTCTTAACTATGCTTTATGAGCAGTTTAACAAGCTTTGGCTGGACATACTGGATATCTTAGCCTTGTAACTTGCCTTTTTAACTACTGGATATATTTCTGTACATATTTGAATGTATAGTTTGTGAGCTAAAGAAAATGAAAATAGATTATATCTAGGGTGAATCAGTTGTAGACATGCAAGGTGGCAAATGTAGAATAGCTCCTTTCCACCAAGCTACTTCATAGTAGCTGTTTTGCATTTG
The DNA here is from genome assembly GCF_021028975.2 of Sphaerodactylus townsendi. Taxonomy (NCBI): domain Eukaryota; kingdom Metazoa; phylum Chordata; class Lepidosauria; order Squamata; family Sphaerodactylidae; genus Sphaerodactylus; species Sphaerodactylus townsendi. Next base: position 42,414,808 of record NC_059431.1, read on the forward strand.
CCATCTTTATGCAGGAGTTAAGCTCTCGAAACAATTTTTCTGTGTCCTGTTTTTATTTAACAAATGGCAATTTCTGGGTTTTTTTAAACTAATTAAAGCTTTAAAGAGCATTCAGGGATATTTAAGAAACTCTAGTTGGCTTATAGGTCCTCCCCTTCTTAAGTTCACGTTTTTAAAGTGTTCTAAACACTTTGAAAACGGTTTAAAGTTTTAAGAGACTCTGTAGACAGTTCAAAATCTAAGTGGATTAGAAAAAAGTATTGTTCCATGTATATCCTGTTTTTCTTCTGTGGAACTTGATTGTGGCGTATGTGGGGTTGTCCCATCCAAGCAGAGACCCAAATTACTTTTGGTTGAAATGACTGTATTATGCATTTTGTGCCCCGAATGATGCATTATTGTATTAATTATCTGCTATTTGTTCAACAGCATGTGCTGAAGAAGTTACTGGCTATTACAGAACTGCTTCAACAAAAGCAAAATCAGTATTCCCTGTCCAACAATATCAGGTAGCAGCTTTCCTCATTGAACTCTGCATGGATCCAGCATGTCCAATACAATAACTTCTACCAATATCACTTCCTTCTTGCTCTTGCCAAAAATAGCACACACGTTTCACATACCCAGTGATGTGTGAACTATGCAAAAAAAAAAAAATTAAAAACCTGTTGGTAACAGACTGTACCAGCAGCTTTAAGCTAACTGTGCAGGACACTTGCACTTTCTTCCACTTGGAACCAGTTTTCACAACCTCTGAGCCTTGGTGTACTTTCCACAAAGAGAATGCTGTGGCTGTCTCTTGAACTTTATTTCAACACCTCCGATTTGCCAAAGTCTTGCTGTCTTATGGGGAAAAAGCAAAACTGTAATCAACTGCCAAGGAAATATTGACTGCAAAGTATAACTGGATTGAAAACACTTCTTACTGTAATTTACCTAGTTACACCTATTGAGACTGTTTGGCCACTTTAATTTGTATTTACAGCTACTGGAGTTTGATAGGAAAATCTTTGCTGTATACTTTTTATACCATGCTATTCCTCTTCTTTAGTTGTGTTGAAAGAAAATGCAGACTAGGTTGTCAGCTTTTTAAAATGTGCCACTGATTGTTTTGAATAATTTGTTCTGTCAAGGACTGTATCCAGAAATCACAGCGCTTTTTTGTAAAATGTTTACAACAGTAAATAAATTGGAATTCAGTAAGTTTATTGGTAATTGTATCAGGCATGCATGCATTCATTAAACAATTTTATAGCTTACAAATTTGCCTGGCTTTTTTGGCATAATTAGTGACTCAGCTTCATTTTTAATACAACAGATCTACCGTCAAGGTAAGGCATGTTCCATGTATATACTTCCTTTTGTATTTGTATACTTCCTTCCTCCCTAATGAGGATTCGAAGCAGCTTATCACATAGTTGTTCTTCCTATTCATCATCACAAAAGCAACCTTGTGAAGTAGGTTAGGCTGAGAGATTGTGATAGATCCAAGATCACCAGACAATCTTTAACAGCAGATGGTGGATTTGAACCCATTTACTCCAGGTTCTAGTCCATAAGATCATAAAAAAGAGCCTGCATGATCAGACCAGAGTCCATCTAGTCCAGCACTCTGCTACTCGCAGTGGCCCACCAGATGCCTTTAGGAGCTCACATGCAGGATGTAAAAGCAATGGCCTTCTGCTGCTGCTGCTCCCAAGACATTTGCAATCTCCGATCAAGGAGGATCACCTTAACAACTTAGTCCACCTTAACAACTGTGCCACACCAGACAAGATCTCTGCTAGGAGGGAAAATTTGGATATGGTGTAACCCACTCAGACAATAGTAATGTAAGACAAATTCTTGTTCTCTCTAAATATTGCTATGGTACCATTCTTCTCTCCCATCATGCTAGTCTATGCTGTATTGAGTAACTTAGACAAAATTGTTATGATGGAAGCTTCAACCTAGTTCATCCAGGTCTTAATACATGTCATATTGGCTTTAGACAGCATTAATAATTGGATTGCAGCTCATTAAAGACAAGAACTGACTTAAAAATGAGGAAATACCTGGAGAAATGCACAAGTGACCATGTTCACGTGGATCTGGTGGCTGGCAGAAAGAGGCAGAACAGGAAAAAAATCCTTATTGTCTTCTTTCCCTGCACTGATCTTTGCCAGAACTGTGGCTCCCCTTAGTCACCCTGTCAGTCCTGGACATATTGGTCAACACTTCCTAATTTACCAATTGATTTCTCAGGAACTTTTACTACTTCTAGTAATGTGACCTAGTTCATTTTCTTTAAAAAATTAAACACATAAGCAGTAGAAATAGGCATTCTTTGTTTCATTCTAATCCACAAATCTTTCAGAGGGGATACTAACATGTGACTGGAGCATCCTACACACTGCTTAATCAAATCTCTTCAGGCAAAAACAATTATTCGATTTTTTTTAAAGAGTGTTGAACAGAAATTGATGGACCACCAGTAAGTGGAAAAGAGCATGGAACAAGGATTCCAGTACTTTCTAGAATGCCTTTTACTGGTTAAGCAGTCAGTGGGGCAAAGTTTGCACTCTAATGCTTTTGTAAAAGGTATATAAGGATAGCCTCTGAAAATGTACTGCCTTGTTGTCTTCAAGTGCCTGGTTTAATCCAGAACACCATGAAGTCCTGAAACCTCCCTACCCGATCTAGGCCCAATGATCACATAACAGTGCTTGATATCCCTAACCATTCTGAGAAGCCTACATCTTACAGTAGTAGGGATTAGGATAGAAATGAACTCTATTGAAAGATGAAATAGAACTGATAGCACTGTTGTTATTTCAGTTCTTACAGAAAAGGAAAGTGTGTCCCTGCAGAAAGGCCAGCTAACACTAATTGCCTCTAATCCAGAAACTAAGGAGTGAAGAATATCACTTGGATGATTAAGCTCTTCCCAATTATATCTGGGAAAGTGGAAAATCTATGTGTGATACAGTTCTAACATGAAAAAGACCTAGATGTCCAATGGTTTCTGTAAGCCAAAGGACCAACACGCATTTCCAAGTTCCCTCATGCACAATCATAAAGATAGGGTTAAATGCCCATTCCACAGTAAACCAAAGGTATAAGTTAAGACAATGCCATCCCTATGCAATCATTCATCAGACAGGGGAATCCCCAGGCAGATGACCATTTTTTATAAACTCAAATGGTCTAATTGACTTGAACATCAACATTTCAACACCTTTCACAGGATTATTTCATAGACGGATGATGATTGGATCCAGTCTTCATTCTGAGGAGGAAGAGCTGCTGTTTTGACCTTGTTGAGAACCACAGCCAAAGTTGCTTGGTTTTAAAATTTGCATCTTTAATTAAAGACATTTATAATGCATCCCTAAATGACTAATTTCTAGTGCAGGTTCTTCCTTTAAGTCATCTAAATTTCAGTTAGTTTTCCCATATAGGGAGGAAAGAATGTCTAGATCTTCACAGAGGCCATTTCCGCACGGCCTCCTTGCGCCCCCACGCCGCCAAGAGTGCTGGCGGCGTGGGGGCACAAGCCCGCTCGCACGCAAGCGTGCAAGCAGGCCAAGCGGAGGCCGCCGCAGGAGAGGCGGCTCCGCACGGAGCCGCCTCTTCGCCCTCCTCCGTTCTACTCACGATGTCCTCGTCATCGCCTGCTGGCCATCGGAGCCCCGCCCATGCTGCCCTCCGACCCCTGGGGACATCGACAAGGACATCGTGAGTAGACGACGACGGACATCGTGAGTAGAACGGAGGAGGGCGACGGCGTCTTCCCGGCGGCGCGGTTCGCACCGCGCCGCCGGGAAGACGCTTCCTCCCCAACAACAACCCTTTAAAGGGTTGTTGTTTAGGGCGGCCTGACGCCGCCCTGGGGGGAGGGAAGCACATTCAGGTCGCCGCTGCTGCGTTGCAGCAGCGGCGCCTGTGCGAACGGCGGCCTGGGGGCGGCGTTTTTACCGCCCCCAGGCCGTCGTTTATGGGCCGTGCGGAAACGGCCAGAGAATGTGCTGTAATGCTTTAACACGGAATATGCTTTACAATCTTTTAATACAAACTGATTACAGCCCTGGCCCCTACTTGGTGGAACAGGCTCCCAGGTGAGATCAGGGCCCTGCAGGACCTGCAAAACAGACCTGTTCCACCAGGCATTTGGCCAGCCAGGGTAATATCGACATCTCGCCACATAATAAACATCTGGCCTCCTGTGGGTACAAGTAAGGGGGAGGGGTGAGAGTTTTAAAGCCATCTGTAATGTATATGTGGTTCTTAATTATTGGGTATTGATTGTTTTAGCTGATTTTAAATGTTATGGTGATTGATGTTGCACACTGCCCTGAGCCCTTCGGGGGAGGGCAGTATATAAAATTGATAAAAAATAAAATAAAAATGGTCCCCCAGAAGGAAATGCATTTAGGATTGAAGAGTCTAAAACTCAATGCATAGCAAGTTAAGACACACACATAACTTGAAAGTATTTTTACTAAACATGCATCACAGGCATGTAACCACATTAGGTAGAAACCTTTTTTTGTGAAGAAGTTGAACTAGGCTATTTATGTCACAAATAAAGCAGTAGCGAGCAGAGAGCAGCAGTGGCGTAGTGGTTAAGAGCAGGTGCACTCTGATCTGGAGGAACCGGGTTTGATTCCCAGCTCTGCCACTTGAGCTCTGGAGGCTTATCTGGGGAATTCAGATTAGCCTGTGCACTCCCACACATGCCAGCTGGGTGACCTTGGGCTAGTCACAGCTTCTCGGAGCTCTCTCAGCCCCACCTACCTCACAGGGTGTTTGTTGTGAGGGGGGAAGGGCAAGGAGATTGTCAGCCCCTTTGAGTCTCCTGCAGGAGATATAAATCCAAACTCTTCTTCTTCATGTGCCATGCTTGGAGCTTGATTTTGTACTCATGCATCTTCAAATTCTTTGCAAGCAAAAGTTTGTGAAGCCTCACTTCCTCACTAAGGCCTCTCTCTGTACCCCGAGTCAGAGGTGTGGGTGAAATCCATCCAGTTTGAGGACATGTAGTGGAATTCCTGCCAAAGTGAATGTCTCTGCTTGAATATCAAATGGAAGTAGTCTTGACTGCCTGAATGTTCCAGAACATGAACCAATACTGCTTGACTCTCCACAACTCTGCACACCCATGGCCATAATGACCCAAGTTTGTAGGATACCATTCCTATAATATTCTCAAAATATAAAATTCTGTTTATAATTGGAGGTAAAACCAGCAATCTACCTACTGCTCTTTGTTAACTAACTACCTAACCTGGCCCTCTGGCACTCAGCCTCTGGCACTCACCCTATCTAGATCTTCCCAACATTTTCATCAACTCACCAGGTATACATCATGCTCTGCTGCTTCGCCTTAACAAAAATCCAAATTCACCAATAGGAAGCCTGATGTGGCTCCATGCAATCATAAATCTTAACAGAACGAAATTTGACCAATCAGGGCTGCTTAGGAATCCCAGGTCCATAAACGGTTTCTCAAATTGGAAATTGGTATTCCTCCAGAGCCATTTTTTCACTAAAAGCACAAAATTACTTCAAGACACGTACAGTATGCCTCCCCCCAATTTTGATTTCCTTCCCAAATTTCACCTTCCACATCTTTCTAATCCATCTTTACCTCTCTTTACAGCGCTAGACTGATTGGCCAATCATCATTCCCCCAATGAATCCAGGCCAGGGGATTTCTTCCTTAGTATCCAAAGTTCCCTCCCTACCTTATGGGCCTTTAGGGTCAACGACCATCAACTCCATTCTCTCTGGGTCAGTTTTCACTGGACTAGCCATATGAAAGGAACACAGTTTGAGCTAAAAGTAACTTTAACTGGGTATTTTGCTTAAATAAGACAACCAAACACCTGGATTGTGCAACTGTATAGTCATAAATTGCCACAATACTATTGAAATTGCTAACTGTCTTGTACTTCTGTCTTGATTCCCCTACTTTCTGTACTGTATCTTGGACAAGGCAATACATTTTCTTGCTTGTTAAGTATTGGTCTCTCTTATTTTTCACTTTTCCAATCGACATTGTGCCAAATTGGGAACCATTTCTACAACAGACTAAAAGATCCCATTTTGCCCCAGAACTAATATTCTTTCTTCTCCATGTGAAGGATGCTCACACAAGAACTGATTTGGGTAAAAGTACCAGTTCAGGCCATTTTGGGGGATTTAAATTGTAACCACATCTAGCTTTAGACTTAGAGGATTGGACGCCATCCATAACTTGTGGGTGGGTTTTATTGTTGCTACTGATTTTATTGTATTTTATTGATTTTTAACTGAATTATTCGATTTGTCCTTTTGTAATTTGTTGTTTATTGTCTGTTTGTGTGTTGTAAACTGCTTTGAGCCCTTTGCGGGTAGAGCAGTCTATCAAGTCAAATAAATAATAATAATATAGCCTTAACAGAAGGCTATAAAAAAGCTGTTTATTACTAATTAAAACACAAATTATTTATGAATTTATTCATTCTATGCCTTGCCTTTCTCCCCAATGGGGGCCCAGAGTGGCTTACATCATTCTCTTCTCATACATTTTATCTTCACAATCCCTGTGAGGTAAGTTAGGCTGAGAGAGCACGGCGGGCCCAAGATTTTCTATAGCATGAGTGGGGATTTGAACTTGCATTTCCCACATCCTAGTCCAACTCTTAACCACTACACCACAATTGCCACCATAAAATAAGCAGTGATGAATTAGTCATTTTATTTTAAAAAGTTCTTTATTACAGTAGCAACAGGAGAACTGTGCAATCAATTGTAACAATCTAAATTCCTCTAAGTTCAAGATGTCATCTCCAAGGACAGTTACTGTCATTCTATGAAATCATCATCTGTCCATTCATCCTAAACAAAAAGAAAAAACCAATTAGCCAAGCAAACAGATGCACACCCATCTTAAGTATTCAAAACTACAATATTTCTCAGTTTCCATCCAGTGACTTTTGCTGAGGAGCCTTCTTCCAAGATGCTGCTTTGGAAGATTGAACCCTTTTTATTAAGAAAAGTTTCTTCAGCAAGCTATCAAACCATTTGCTAGAAAAAGTGAGGAAGTGCCACAAACCATGCTGTTCCTGACAATCATTGCTCTAGATGTTTCTAGAATCAAAATCTGCCAGTTAGATGTTCTATTTTTAAACGTTTTATGTATTATGTTATTCATGTCCCATCTAACATGAGTGATTTGCAGCACAATCACCCTGACAACTATAAGAACATAAGAACAAGCCAGCTGGATCAGACCAGAGTCCATCTAGTCCAGCTCTCTGCTATTTGCAATGGCCCACCAGGTGCCTTTGGGAGGTCACGTGCAGGATGTGAAAGCAATGGCCTTCTGCGGCTGTTGCATCCGATCACCTGGTCTGTTAAGGCATGTGCAATCTCAGATCAAAGAGGATCAAGATTGGTAGCCATAAATCGACTTCTCCTCCATAAATCTGTCCAAGCCCCTTTTAAAGCTATCCAGGTTAGTGGCCATCACCACCTCCTGTGGCAGTATATTCCAAACACCAATCACTCGTTGAATGAAGAAGTGTTTCCTTTTATTAGTCCTAATTCTTCCCCCCAGCATTTTCAATGGATGCCCCCTGGTTCTAGTATTGTGAGAGAGAAAATTTATCTCTGTCAACATTTTCTATCCCATGCATAATTTTATAGACTTTAATCATATCCCCCCTCATATGTCTCCTCTCCAAACTAAAGAGTCCTAAATGCTGCAGCCTCTCCTCATAAGGAAGGTGCTCCAGTCCCTCAATCGTTGCCCTTCTCTGCACTTTTTCTATCTCTTCAATATCCTTTTTGAGATGTGGCGACCAGAACTGAACACAGTACTCCAAGTGCAGTCGCACCACGGCTTTATATAAGGGCATGACAATCTTTGCAGTTTTATTATCAATTTATTATCAATAAGTGTGCGGCAGACAATTTTCCATGGAAAAATACAGCATCGTTTTCTGCCCCATATCACTAACAGTCAACTTTGGTTCATTTGTTGTAGCTGGCATAATTGATCAAGGGATGGGAACTTAAGTGGACAAGGAAAAGTGTGTACAAATCAACCAACCTCATCCATTTTTGATTTCTTTGTAAAGTATTCATGTTCTTCATTGCCCTTCCTCTTCTTCCTAACACCAACCCCACAAATACAAAATTGTTAGTGAACAAGTTAGTCCTCAGTGCCATTGTTTCCCCTTCAATTTCTTTCAATACTTCAACCTCTTTATTTGTTTTTTTAAGGAATTGGGATTCGAAGCCTCACTTTAATCCTGGTTTGAAATCTCAGTTCCTAAAAAAGAAACAAAGTCCAATTTGTTGAAGTTCTCACATTCAGAAATCACAAAGTGAAATTACACAGAAGTCTTCCTAAATCAGGAAGTCTTCAACTGTGTTCTGCATATAAAAAGATCAGTGAGGGAAAGGACATGCAAATTGGTCAATAAATCATGTTCATGATCATTACAGCTAAACTAGTTTGTTCAAGACTGCTGAAGATATATAATGGCCTGTATTCTATCATCTGTTTTTGATCACAGAAGGACTCTTCTGTTATCAAAAGAGAAGAAAGGTGAATTCCACCACTTACTGCAGACCCTCACATTGCCCTCTGTGCTGTTCATGACTCAGAGGTCAGATGAAGATCAAGAAAGAGGATCATCATGTGAGCATACCCAAATAATTCAAATTTGGACATTATACAGTTTTGAGAAACATCGTGTGCAATTTTGAGGGGTTAACTTCCAAGCAAGTCCCCTGGTTTCCAAAATAGTATGTTCTTGAAAAATAGCTTGTGACCCCTGACCAGTGCCAGCTTCTACCACAAAAATGCTGACCAGGAAATTTTTAGTCTCACTGAACCTTCAAAATGTACAAGAGAGCTTGCTGAGGATTGCAAGCTTTTACCAGAATAAGCAAAAAAAAATCAACTACTATAAACGAAAACAGAACAAGCTTGTGATAGATGAACCTCAGGGAAACTTAAAAGACTATGGCGGTTTCTGCACAGGCTGAAAGCAACGGCTTCAGCCCGGTAAAACACTGTTTTGGTGGGGACCCTTCGCACAGGCGCCGCTGCCAAATCGATGGAGCAGCGCTCTGTGCCCGCCAAAAACTCGCTTGGGGAGCGAGTTTTCCTGCAAACGCCGGCTTCCATCCGCTGCCATCCGAATGGCAGCGGGTGGAAGCTGGCGTTTTCCCCTCCCCAGCCCCAAACACCTCGTTACCTTCTGCTGGCAGCTGCGTCACTCTATTGTCGCTCTGAGGAGGGAAGGGGACACGCCCCCTGGTCTTCGGTGCTTCAGCCGTCGCTGTGGCCATGGGGGCGTGTCCCCTTCTCTCCTCAGAGCAACGATAGAGCGACGCGGCTGCCAGCAGAAGGTAACGAGGCGTTTGGGGCCGGGGAGGGGAATACGTAGCTACGCATCCCATGGGGCCGTTTGTGCGAACGGCCCCACAGACTGCATCAACATGATTAATGCCGATGCAGGGTCTCTCCCTTGGCTGTGCGGAAACCACCTCAGAAAGTTAAGTCCCCAAAAGAGTGAAGTGCACTAATAGAGGAAGATCAGATATGATGGTCAACCATCAGAATTCCCATCTCATAACAATTAGCAGCTTCCAGTCAGATTTGGTCACAACTGAACTTGTGTTGCTGAATGGGAACTTGGCCATAGGATGCTTAAGATATAATATCACCGTGCTGATTTAGTTTTTTTTCTTTAGCTTACAAAATGCTGCAATCTCAATTCCTTCTTCAACCATCTGTTCCCACAAAAGCAATGACCTGATCTTGGCATATAATTAATAACCGATAGGCAAGAATGATTTTTTAAAATAATTTCCCTTGCAAAGTTCAGTGGGAACCAACAGAATGTAGGGGCAAGAATATCCCACTCCACTAGCTCAGCTCCACTAGCATCTCTTGTCGTGTACAGTACCCTGTTTCCATAGATAGCCTCTCAGGTTCAGACAATACCAGAATGTTCGTTCCTGTCAGAGACCTTGGCCTCAAACCTCTGACAAAAAAAATAATAAATCATAACATTTTGCACTGCATTTTTTATCAGACCTACCCAGAAGTCAGATTTAAAGGTATCTGCTGATCCTTACACAAGACATCTTTTCCTACAATCATTTTATGAAGCTACCATATAGTCTGAGGGTCTGCTTACGTGTTTGGGTTAAGAGCAAGTTCCAAACGATGACAGGTCTCTAGCTTCGTCTTCAGAACTGCAACTTCTTCTGGATGGGGAGGCTCGTATTTCTTTACCAGATTTTTCATGCCTGAAAAATAATGGTTATTTATTCAAAATATTTAAAGAGATCTGTTCCCTAAAACTCTGCAGCAGTGCACAATTACTAAAAGTTAAAAATGGTACAATTACATGAAATGACAAATGCTAAAAAGCACAATTGCACAGATACAATTTGATCAAAGAGTTATCTAACACCATCTGTTTGAAAGAAATGTAAATATGTCATTATCAAGAAACATGAACAATAAGATCTGTACAAAATGATATACTTATGTACAAATATATTAAATTCCTTAGACCTGAAGAACTTTATTGGGTTCTGGTTAACAGGAGGTGGATAACTATTCAGCCTGTTGCGATCAGTTTCTTAAGCACTCTGCAGATAAAATCTCTCACACTGTTCCAACTTGGACCCCAAAATAGAAGCAACAGGATAGATCATCCCATGGCTATGATTTGTCCAGTGTTGTGGAATAAGTATCAGCTTGTGACGCCTGCAAATATGGACAGGATTCTTGGAAGTTAGAGAACTACCACATATTTCTATGAACTTTGCCCATTCTGACTGCAACTTACTGGGGGTGAGAGGTGGGGTGGACTGGAAGACAGTAAATGCCTTCTGGAGAGACGAGATGGTCATCACTGCCTTAAAGTGGGCAGTGGTGCATCCATTAGACTAAATGGTCTGTATGGCCTCTTCTAATTCTATGATTCTAGGCCTAGTTATGGGAATGAAGAAGCACTGGTTATCCTATTGGATGACATGCACTGGACAATGAACAGGAGGTGTATGACCCTGTTTATTCTCCTGAACCTCCCAGCTTTTGATACCATTGATCATGTATCCTTCTGGGTCTCCTTCTGGACTCAGAAGCTCTGTTTCAATCCTACCTCGAGAGTAAGTTTCAGAGTGTAGTGCTGAGGAAATTGCTGTCCCATCTTTTCCCTTATGGTTTCCAACATCTATGTAAAGCTGGCGGAAGAGGTCATCCAGAGATTTGGTCTGAACAGTCATCAGTATGCAGAGGACACTCAGCTCTATCTCACACCACCAACAGATTCGGGGAAACTGTGGAAGCCATGAACTGGAGCAGTTTTGGAATGGATGAGAACTAACAAGCTAAAACTTAATCATGACAAAATGGAGATGCTATTGGTAGAAGGAAATGGAATGGGTGGCACTCCCCCTAAATGAGCAGGATTGCAGCTTCTGGGTGTTCCTGGACCAGGGCCTCCTATTGGATAAACAGATGGCAGCAATGGCAAGGGGTGTCTTTTGGCAGCTTCAGTTGGTGAGCCAGTTGCAGCTATTCCTGTGTAGAAAAAAATCTTGTAATGTGGTCCCTGTCCTGGTGGCATCCAGATGTGATTATTGCAATACGTTGTACTTGAGGCTGTCCTTGAAGATTGACTGGATGCTAAAGTTGGTTCAGAAGGCTGCAACCAGAGTGTTGATTGGAGTAGTTCATAGGGACAACATCACTCCAGTCTTGTTCCAGTTATACTGGCTTTCAGTTTGCTTCCAGGCTCAACTGGTGTTGACATTAATGTCTAAAGCCCTGCACAATCGAAAACCAACCTTCACAAAGGCCCACCTTCTCCTATACAAACTTACCAATATTTTCAAGGGCCCTGTTTTGGTTGCTCCTGCAATCTGAAGTTAGACTGGTGGCAACCCAAGAAAGGGTCTTCTCTGCTGTGGCAACAAAACCTAGGAACTCTTCCCCCCCACCCCCAATTATCTATCTCCCTTTATTGGTGTCTTTCACCAAGAGGCGAATAATTTTTTGTTTTGTCTGGCATAGCCCCTAGTGTTGTTTGTGTTTTTGACAGACGTATCATTTGAATTGTTTTAATGTTTTAATATTTCTTATGTTCACCACCTTGTAGACCCTATTTGGATGGAAAAGCAGTATAAAAATGTTTAAAATAAATAAACAAACGAGTCACAGCTGTCAATTTACTTAGCTGCTCTAAGAGTTCCCTATCCAATTTGCAAAAACTGATGAAATTCTGACTTTGGAATTGTAAATATTATTGGGGAAGTGCAGTGGCTATGTAAACTAGATGGAATTTTCCCAGCAATTCTAGGGCCATTACAGAAATTAAGTTGATTCAGAAATCTTCATGATATTTCCTACTAAGCCTGTTAAATCAGTACTCTTGTCAGACAAATTAAGGTGGAATAAAAACTCCAGACCGCTTTCAAGAGGCTTCATAAACAAAGTTGTGGCTTAAAATTTGCTACATAACACTCTTCGCCCTTCACAGAAGCCAAGATTACATGTGTAAGGCTCTTAGCTGTCATCTTGCATCAGAGGATTTATTCTAAGTAGTGTCAAGACACAAGCGTAAGCACAAAGTGAAAGAACTTCTCCACGCTGATAGTTCACATTATGATTTTGGATTTCCTTGAGGCTAACGGAGAATGCAGAGTTAGCATTGCTGTCCCAGGGAAACTGTCAAGACACAGGAGCACATTTTGCATATCAAACCTTCAACATATAAATCAACTGAAGGATGTGTTGTCTTTGATGTAAGTACAAAAGCAGTGTCAGGGACAGACTAGTAAATAGCATTCTACTGCAAACCCAGATACAACAGTTTCGATATTTTTCATGCATCCCGGTCTACAGATTGAAGGTTATTAGTACTGCTGTGATGCTGGGAACAGGGAAGGGGCAGAATTATATCTCCTCTTACTTCTTCATAGCACTAAAAGCATCTTCCATCATTTTTTTTTGGAACTTCCTTGCTTGCATCATTGATAATTCAGGTCTCACCTACCCTAGAAGACAGAAGCAATTCTGGAAAGGGTACAGCCTTTATTGTAAACAAAATAATAATGTCTCCATCAGTTTATCATATTTATAACCACTGCCCCACCACTTGGTTCAGCCATGTCCTGAGAGGGGTTTTCAACATTATGTAGTAAAATAGGTATTTTATATTGAGACCCTCGGTTACATTGTTATTTTGTAACCAATGGTCTTCATTGTGAAAACTTTGTATTTCCCCCATTTTGAGCAAGTATCAACTTATTGAGCCTTGGGTAGTTTCCTTTTTGTTGGTTGGCATTATTTTTGCAGTTCTGCTACCTATGCTCAAATTCTTGTCTACAGTAATGTCATTGAGACATCCCCCTGCTAAGCATTAATGTGACTGGCATTATTTTCTTTTATCTAGTGGCATTATTTTCTTTTATCAATCACTTCGTAATTGTTATTGATATTTGAACTGTAATTTTATTCTATGGCTCACGATCTCCAGTCAAAGGAGCTTACTGTTAATAAAGAAAAGTAAAACACTTGTTTCTATCTTTGTGTCTTTCTTTGTAAAAGCAATTTAGAATATCAAATGCAAAGCACACAATATTAGGGGGAAAACACAAACCACAAAACTAGCCATGACAGAAGATGAAAAGAGTAGCAACAGAAGCAAAGTATCATCAATGGAATCAGTAGTGGAGTAACAAATACAAACAAGAGTTATCAGAGCATCACCCAATTCTCCAAATCACCACCATCTTTGTGGAGTAAGGAAAGGATAAGGCAAGACCTCTACCCCATCAAGTTTGCACCCATTCCTCCTTTTTTTGCACTATACATCCAGCTTAATGAAGAGTTCTGAAGAAGTCAAAAGCTTGTGTACCGTTATGCAATATTTTGGTTGTCCCCAGTAAAATGTTTTTACTATAGAAGCTGTTCCTTAGGAAAGGAGTTCTACAGTCTTGCTTCCATTGCTGAGAACTTTAGCCAGTAGGGCATACAGATCAGCTCCAAAGAAGATCTTAGTGTGAGGGTACATATGATAACAGTAAACCATAACATAAAGACTGATAGACTAATTGATAAACAGAGACAAGCAACATAAGATTTAACAAAACCAGTTCTAGGCCAAAAGCAGTTTGAACAAGAATCCAGTGGCTCTGAATACCTGCTGGAATATCTTAGCTATTTTCATGAACATCAAAGTGGAACACGCTTGATGAATTTTGTTTGCAAGCCTCCCTCAGCCAAGAGTTGTTCATGACCACCTGTAGAATAACTAAGAGTTGTGTTGTTGCACCAGCAATATTAACTCTGGTCTAAAGAAAGAGGGGGAAAAGAATTATCTAGGCCTATCATACACATTTCAGTTTAGGAAACAAGAAGTATGAGACTGCCACTAGTGGTCTTTTTAGCAATCATCATTAAAAGGGGAAGGAAGACTAATCTCATGACTCTTTTCATGGCACAGAGAGAAAAAGGAATAGATCCAACTGGCGGGTGAACAATGAGCAACAGTTGGATTCATAAAAAGATCAAACTTTCTGAAGATAACACAAAAATATTTCAGTTAACATTAAGCCAAAATCCGTTTTACAACACTCCCCTCACCACCACCAACAGTTGGCGATTGTTTTCACACCCATTTGTAAAATTTGCAACAGGCCAGGGGATGAAGCAACAGAGCCAGTTATCTTATTTCAATCTTGTCATATCTGATTCACTAGTGGAGGAGGGAGAATGTGGTGGGTGATGCACTGCCTTCCATATTCTAGCCCATTAGTGATGCATAACTACATGCAACAATTCTATGATGCAGCACTAGTTGCCTCTGAAACTGCTAAAGAACAGCTCAGTTGCCAGGCAACGGAGATCCATCTCGACATCTTGACCCCATTTAGAGTAAAAACCACATTTGCTTTACTTGACAGCACTTAATCTGATTGCCTCCACGATGCCCCACAGCACAATGCCTTATGGGTTGGGATCAAAGTGGGGTGGGGGAGAGATTTTAAATGAATGCTTCAGCAAACCAGAAGAAAACAATTATTCTAAACAAGTGGGGAATTGTGTGCAAAACTGGGGAAGGTACAGTGATTTTCCACAGACTCTTTCACAAGCCAAGATGGCAACCTGCAAAACAACGCCCAACTGGGTCTCACAGAATCTTATACAAAGCACACACGCACTTGTGAGCCTTTTACCAAGCTGTAGTAACTTTGCTCACCTTTAGATTGCTTCCTTTCATGGAGAAATTAGTAACCAACAGTTTTCTAGTAGTCTAAATTGAAGCAACAGTACAAACATGTCTACCAGCATGTCTACAGGTTACACAAGCAGCCTTTAATGGAAAGTTCAATTTTCCACAGTAGGCACCTTTTGTAAAATGCACCTGTGCTTGGCACTGTTTTTTGTAAGATGCACTTTTGGTTGGCACTGAGCAGGACTAGTGCATATAATCCTTGCTGACAAGAGGTGAAGTTGTTGACTTCTGCAGATAGATTCAGTCAGTTTTCACTCAGCCTTACCCAATTCCCCTCCTCATCTCCTCACTACAGCCCACATCTCACATGGCTTTTACCCATACAGGTCACAGGATCCTCAGCATAACCAGTCTAGGTATTCAAAGAAAATCCCTCCTTCCTTAAACACCAGGAGAAAACCTGCCTGGATGCAACCCATTCCTACTATTAGCTGTCAGAATCAGTGAAACCATCTTTGTTCCTTCAAGGTTTTGAGAGGGCAGCCTGGTTGACTACAGAAAAGGAATACCACTGAACTATACATCTTGCTGTGTTCTTGTCATTTTATGCCCTACATGGGGCAGAGAAGACAAAAACAAGTCGACACAACCATTCTGGATTCTTTTATCATCCACCTAATACAAGTTTGTTATTACAGATGTCCTAGTAATCACTTAGGAAACAAACAACAAGTAATACTACAGCTATGTGGAGGGAGGGGAGGCACGGCACTCTTTCCTTTCAAATGGCGATCAAGCGTTTTGCAAAGCCTCTTTACTTTTGTGATATGCAGTACAGTTTAAACTAAATCTGTACACAACATCTCTTTCTCAGTGGCTTTACTTACATTTCATGCCATCCAGTAACTGTGAGAGGGAAGCTTTGTTCTCTTTCAGCATTAGACATTCTGACAAGTAACTGTCAAAAGATTGTGAAAATTAGATCCCACTACTACTGTTTGGATGCAACAACCGCTATAAGCAGCATTTAAATTAACACACACGCTGTACAGAGAATTACATTTTGGCTCACGTTTCACATTATGTGACGGAAAGCAGGTTTTCAGCATATTAAAACAAATGTAGTATTTGAAAGAAGAACAAAATCCAATCGATAATAAGATTTAAAAGCTAAACTAATCATAAACTGCATGCTTTACAGAAATTACTTAAATTTTCAAACATCTACACCCCTCAGGCATGAAAGATAATGTTCAAAAAGCAAAACAATGGCATTATTACTGGAAGGTATAATATAGAAACATTAACTGATTGTGACAGACAGTAATAAATATGTGTAGCTATCATTTTAAAGGCAACTGACATTCAATTCCAATACATGTGACTGTTCTTCTCTGAGCAATCACATTCACAGATCCTAAGCGGTCAGTCAAAATGATCAGCTACATACATACCTGTATGCTTGAAGAACAATTAATGATAAACTGCCACCAAGTGTTATTGGCACACTATATATGCCCTTCCATATTCTTTTCATGTATAGAAGAATTATACAAGGGTCAAAAACATACTAATTGAAGCATCCAAAATATTATCTACCTTTCCATACTGATTCCTGCCCTGGACGCGCTAGAGAGGACAGCAGTGAGAGCAATTTGAGAAGGTGTATATAGAAGGCAGGCATCTGTCAAAGCTACCCGGTTAAGAAAGTCATCCGCTGTTTTCCTCAGTACCTCAGGATTCTCAAGCAATGGATAACGAGTCTATTGAAAAATAAAAAAAAGTTTGAGCATCAGATGCTGCTAGAAATTTCCCTGTTCAGGACAAGATTCAAATGAATATTAACTTTAAAAAATAAAAATAGAGCTCTTTATATGTAATAAATGGGAGTTCAAAGATAATCTTTGGACTCCCACCAAGTTCTGGATCATCTAAGACATATATTCCAATATGATTTTCTTTTCCCCCCCCATTCTATACTACATCTACTTTACCATAGGCAATTGTTTTGAATTGTAAACTGCCTTGAATGCAGTGGCAGAAAGATGGCATAGATAAATATGAGTATCGTCAGGAATGCATCTCTCTAAAGTTTTACAAACTGACCAGATAACAGTGCCAAAACATCTCATCATCATTTTATGGAGATGATTAAGGTGAATACAACCAGCCATTGTATTTTCACATTTTTAAAATATCAGTTAAAACGTTTTAATCTGGTGCCAAAATACCACACGTTATCTGGTGCCAAAATACCACAACTTCCTGCCACCTTGAGGCGGAAGAGTTATTCCAACAAGGGGCTTCACAACTTCTTTATTGCTTCCTGCCATCTGTACCTTTCAATGCACCACAGTCATAGCTAACATTTAACAAAAAGAATGGTGCAACTAACTTCCCAAAAGCAAGCACAGATAATTATACATTGATGTATTAATTCATTTATTAATTCATTTATTATATATCAGATTCACTGTAAACTAAGATAAACAAATTTGAAGCGATAATGCCCACTCATTGAACTATTAGACTAATTAGTCCTTTGATTCTCAAAAATCTCATCACAACTACTTGATCCAAAAATACTCTTTGTCCAGAAACCCAAATGTAACATTACAGCTATGATTGGATACATATATGTAATTACTTAACTTATAGTCCACCTTTCTCGCTAAGAGTCAAGGCTGATTACAGGCTACAAAGCAGAGCAATCACATAGTGTAAGACAACCCATGAAGAATGCAACAAGACTAGGATCACAGCTAGAGAAGGATGCAAACAACAAACAAAAGCAAATATATACTGTAAAGGATACAGAATGTGGTGTATAAGACAATGAAATAAAAACAGGTGATACCTGTAACAATCATGGCAGTGAACTAGACTCTTATTCTATTATAAAGGTACTCTCCTGTTCTATTCCATTTTAGTACAATTCTAATCACTCTTCTTTTTAAAAAAATGCTATCATGAACTTGCTATTTTGCATGTTCTGTGGAATGACACAAATGTGGGAAGCTACTGGACTTCCTCAAGCAAGGTGTTCCACAAGGTGGGAGTCGCCACTGCACATGAACAAGGAGCCACTGATCTTACCCATCTGCTGGGTGGTATCTTTAAACCAAGGCTATTAAGGGCTTTTCAAGTGATTATCAGAACTTCAAACTGAACTCATTAGCTCATCAATTGCCCACAGGGTCTACCCCCTGCCAGGTCAGCCAAGTCAACATAGGGAGCCATGTAAAAATCTTGTACAATACTTTTTTGCAGCTGCATTAGCTTGCTTCTTCATTAATAGACCTTAATTCAGTATAACTGTTACGAACTTACATGGATCAATGAACAAGAAGCATGTGCTTGTGTGCACCATCAAATCACAGCTGTTAGGGCAATCTCGTAGGGTTTTCAAGCAAGAGACATTCAGAGGCTATTTGCCACTGCCTAACTCTGCCGCATGGGCTGAGAGGGTCCCAAGACAACTGGGACTGGCCCAAGATCACCCAGCAGGTTTCATGTAAAGAAGTGGGAAATTGAACCTGAGTCTGCCACTCTTAACGACTACGTCACACTGGTATGCCAAAGGAGGGCAATAGGAATCAATGTCTGTCAAGGACAATGTCTGTCAATCTCAGCCTTCCCAAACAGTATTACTTCTGTCTTGCCAGAATTCACTTGTTCACCCTTCATCATCTAACCACTTTACTAAGGCTCATTCTGCACAGCATATTTATAATGAATTGCAATCGTTATAAATTAATTTGTTTTCCATTCATCAAAAGGGAAGACAAGTTCGTTTATAATGACTGCAACTCGTTATAAATATGCTGTGTGGAATGAGCCTAAGGCACTGTTCCGAATCTCTACAGCATCTTCAGATAATGTGGATAACATTAAAGTTAAGTGATATTACCATATTAAGATACCCCCAGTCCAGATATTTCTCCTAGTAGCTCCTGTTGACAACATTTTGTATTCTATATACTTTACTCTCATTTTGTATCAAAAAGGTACATTTCTCAAGCAACAAATATTTAAGTTACCTTCAGATCAATCAAAAAGCCTTCAAATGGCCTGTAAGGATTATGCACTATAAGGTGGAAATTCAGCTGCTGAATAAGTAGCAATTCATATTCCAAGATCTGTTCCAAGGCCTTTTCCTGGCCTATTGGACTTTCACGAAGGTTACCAACAAACTGTGCACTGGATACGTTAAATTCATCAACTTTACATGCCAAAAATGCACACGTTAACCTAAAAAACAAACACACACTTGATTCTGTCTAATTTACAGTAACCAACTTATATATACATACACAGACAAAAATAAAAAGTATTCAGAACTTATTCACCTACATTCTAAAGGGAGAGAAGAGGGGAAATAGTTAACAAAGATCATCTGCTAATTGTTGTGCTTTTGTTAATGATTTCGTAATTGTAAATATTTTTAATTGTTCAAATGTTTTTGTTTTTTATGTGCAGCGCCTTGGGGACCTTGATCGTGTGGAAAGATGGCATAAAAATATTTTAAATAAATGAATACATTTTAACATCCTACAGATTTTCTGTTGCATTGTTTTGCAAGTTGAACTTAAATAGCTAGAGAAAAAAGAAACTGCCCTTGTGCCAGTCACTTTCTCTCAGCCTAAGAACAGACTTGTTGAAGGCAAACTAGGTACATCACCCAAGCTTAATGTGACAGATTTTAAAACTTGCAGATTAGTATGAGCTAATAAAGCGAATCAGTTACTCACATAATCACACGAGGATGATACTCCATCACTGAGTTATTGAGATAAAAACGTTTGAAGTACATGCAAGCAGATCCCTAGAAGGAAACTCAGGTTAGAAAGGCCAGTCACATATCACAACTTAACAGGACTTATCTGCTAGCACACAGAACATACACAAAGGTAAAGTAAAATATAAGATATCAGCCAATTCAAGACTACACATGAAAAACAGAAGGGCTATTCACACCTTACCACGAATGCATGTACATCTTGGATGTATGTGAATACACTTGTTTGTAATAAAGTCCTAACATATATTCATATTTCAAATGAAACCAGGGACCACTATCTGATAAATGTGGGGTTTCATTCACACATTCAGCTGTGCATGTGCTGAATGTAAAAAGGGGATTACTCAATGCGTACATTTTGAAAATCCAAGTGTATACTGTACACAGATTGTACATTTTTCACTGTAACTTATATACAAGGCAGAAGTAATTTAGTACCAAAGCATAATGTTACAATCAATTGTTTAATGGGTTCTTGGATGCAACTACAGCTATCATATGCAAAATTGCTTTTAGATCTTATTTTTGACAATTTCTCAGTCACAGAATTTTAATAAATCTCTCCGTGTGTTTCCAGTGTGAAGATTCATGGATTGCAAGAATAACCCCCTACATTTTCTAATGTCTTAAGGCGGTTACTAAATCCAGTAAGATGAACGAGCTGTTTCTGAAACTTAATTTCTCAACCTTTGAGATGCTCCCACCCAGGGAAGTGTTAGACAGCTATCCACACACCCTGTTCCTTGTCAAATCTGAAAGAAACTAAAACTTCAAATCAGAAAACTCAGCTTTGCCACTCCTGCCTAAGCAATCATGTGTCTCCCAACTCAATCCCTGAGGCCTCATATCTCCTGCTCCCTCAAAGTGTAACTACTACCAAAAACAGAAATAGTGTCTTATTTGGTAATAAAATTTAACTTTGGTGATAAAATTTAAAACACCTTTTTGGTAGCTTAAGTCTGAGGCCCTGTCTGGCATAAGGCAGTGAATGGCTAGGATGCTGGTGCCATGTCTGATTTGGTAATAAATTTTGGGGGGATTTTGAAGGGGCGTGTGTGGAGATGATAAGGGAGGGAGGAATGCTACTAAACACAGACACTCTTTTATCCAAAATGTGCAAGAGAACCCAATATAAACAACTTACCACAACAGATCTCGGCATTACCGGCTTGAAGACAGCACAGAAATCCAGTAATCTTTTTTCATAATATTTACAAATTGTCAACTCTTCATGAGACTCAAGAATAAATGAGTCATTCTGTTGAACCTTTTGGAAGAACAAATGGATCTTAAATCAGAACTGTTCACTAAGCACAAGCTAGAATTCTTAAAATAAATCCTTTAAACACACGTTCAAGTATTCATACAAAAATGTGTAAGTACCAAAACAGATTTAAGAGGTCCCAATAAAACAAGTTCCTAGTGAACAAAGCAGACAAAACAGAAAGAAGGGAAGAGGAGAACAGTGGATGCAAAGGGATTTGTTTCACAGATAATAAGTTTTTTAATATTTAAGGACAGGTTATTTCTCCAGCATCCCAGGTGCCCAGCAACTACAAATTAAACTAATAAGGAACATGTCAATAATCAAGTTTTTGCTTTGGTTTCAAGCACTAGGGAGCAGAGGAGCTAAAATATCACAGCTGCAATTATATACACAATCTTTTTAAAAAATTTCCTAACCACCTTACTACTGTAAAAAGCTCAAGGCAGCTTACCATGCAGCTAAAATATATACGATAGAAAACATAAAAATATAAAAAACAATTATTTTTTACTAAGTCCCACTGAATTCAGCAAGATAGAAGAATAAACCTCTGACTCGAATCTTACTTCTTGCACAAATCCACTAGATGGCCTTAGCCATACTGATCTCTCAGCCTGCCAGCTTTAACATGGGGATAAAAACAGTGACTTGTCACAGTGACCAGATAAGGTTGCTTAGAAGCCAGCAGAATATGAATACAATAATTACATACTGAGACAATGAATGTGAAACATTATGAACATTAGGAAACACTAGATGAAGGGTAAGTATCACTACCCATATAACTGTCTGACAGCACCATCTTATGCACTTACTCCAGCCTAATCCATTCACTTTGCACAGGACTGCAATGGTACTCTCAAAATGCACTACACCAGCATCTCATTTCTCCACCAATTAATAATGGGCATAGGCATCATGAAGGGGGGCGGAGTGGGCAGGAGCCCAGGAGTCAGTTCGGATGCCCACCCCCTTCCTCCCCCACAAAGCAAGGAGCTGGAGGAGCACTGTGTTTCCTGCCAGTCTTCCCTTCAGCGCCTCCCACCCAGCTCTGCCACCCCAGCATTGCTTCAACAGCCCTTCCTCATTTAGTAAGAAAGGGCTGTGGAGACCTCGCTGGGGCGCCAGAGTTTGGCTGATAAGATGGCAAGTCTGGACAGTGGATTTTGGATGGGGAAATCCTCAGCAGCCTGAGGATTCCCCTGCCCAGAATATGGCACACAAGCCACAGTCCTTCCTAACTTGGGCAGGATAACCCTCAGGCTCCTGAGGATTCACCCGTCCAAAATCCACTGCCCAGACTTGTCACCCCATCAACCACACAGGCTGCTGTGGCAGGAGAGGGGGAACATGGGTGACATCCCCCCCTTTCCCCAAAGGTTGCTTAGTATCCCCCCCAAATCCGGGTGTGTGTGTTAGGGTGCAATTTCTATATTTACGCTCCTCATAACGGCTCCCTGAAAGGCCCCATGTAAATACTGATTATTAGAGTCATTATTAGATGGAAAATTAATGTTGACCAAAGAACTGGCAGTCTCCCCATCCTGTATGTGAGACATACTGTACCCAACAGAGATCGCAGCAAGGTAAAAGCAACTTTGCCTGCAGCGTTTAACAGAGAGCAATGCAATCCTAGCCTGTTTACTCAGAAGTGAGTTGCAGTCAGCTCAGTGAGGTTTAAATTCTAGCAGATGTCCATCATCTAAAACCTAAATCACACTGTACAGAGAGGAACTTGCTTCTGAACAATCGGACTTAGAGTGCGATGGTCTGCGCATCTATCTCGGAGTAAGTACCCTTGAACACAGCGGAACTTACTGCCGAGTACGCATGCCTAGATTTGCACCGCTAACCCTGAAACTGATTATGTATTCGGTCGCCGGGAGAAGGCGGAAGAGCAGGACTGACTCCTCTCTTTTGCCCCGCCCTCCTCTATTTTTGTATCCCTCCGGTACCTTCCTATTGGCCGCCACTTTGCACCGGAACCTGAGGTTCGCATCGGCCCGGTGCCGAATGAGTTCCTCCTCGCTGCGAAAGGTCCAATAACGCCTCTGCGTGCTGCTCTGATACATCCCGACACAGCAACACGCCAGTTCCTCTCGCACTTATGACAGCAACAGCTTCATCCGCCACAAACCCATTCCATCGTCCCAGCATGCCATGCGCGGCACAGTCCCAGCATGCGCTATAGAGGCTCTCTTGTCTTCCTCATCACGTCATCAAAATCTAAAGAGGTAGAGAAATGCTAGACTCGCTCAGCTTTATACTTCCGGCTCCTGAGTGAAGGCTGCTGAAGATTGTCACAACGCATGCTCCCTGTGGGTCACTGGACCAAACAGACGGGACCTGATGAGTACGGTTGTTATTAATTATTTTTTCTTAACTCTAGAAGAGAAGCATAAAGTAGCGCACAAAGTGCTTAAGATTAGCGGCGAATAATCATCAAGAGAAGATGGGAAGACTGATGCCCCTTCCGCACACGCAGAATAATGCACTTTCAATCTTTTTTCACAATTGTTTGCAGGTGGATTTTGCTATTCTGCACAGTAAAATCCATCTGCAAAGTGCGTCATTCTGCATGTACGGAAGGGACCTAAATGAATCCCATGGCACCTTAAAGACTGACTGATTTGCAAAACAGTTGTATACAGACTTCCTCCAGTTTCTTTGGTTTCAAATAAAATGAGACGAGAAATTCTTCATAAAACAGGACCGTTATTGTGGCATTTTAGGCTTTTATGGACCAGTGTCCGCTCCGTCATGTTAATGCATGAACCACATCCTCAATATGTCTTAACATCAATCTGCAACAAAGGAACCGTCTAACAGTTCTTTGGAAGGGCCTGTTTATTATACTAATAAAGTGCAGTGTCTGTTCATAGGTGCAATTAAAGCTGATAATGCTATAGTGTTAACTTTACTAAATTAATTTAATCCTTGAATTGGGATAGAGATTCAACTGATGTGTTAGTTTAGAATGTCTGTACACCATGTTTTTCATATGGTTGCCTGGTCCAGGCTGGAAAATTCTTGGGGATCTGGGGGTAGCCAGGTGAGGGTAATAGGAGGAGAGGGTAATAGGAGGGGCCTCAGCAGGGTGCAATGTCATATATTCAGTCCTCCAAAGCAACCATTTTTACTAGTGGAACTGACCTGGGAGATCTCCAGGCTCCACCTGAAGGTTGGCAACCCTAGTCTTTCAACCTACAGTCTCACCTCATGGAGGACAGCATTATGTTAGTGTAGCATTGGGCATTTTGAAGAATAATTTTATAATCACTCCCATCCAAAGAGATCATTGCTCTTAATGACAAGGAGTTTATATCTATTCCAATAGGCAATGGCTCATGGCTCCTTGCTTGCTCCTAATTAAAATATTTAAAGAGCTAGAAAGGGTGATGATTTCACCATCTCCTCCACTTTCTAAAAACAATACTATCTGTTTACTTAATCACTTACTTTATCATAACACTTTGTGCCAATTACCATAAAACAAACAAGGAAATAGTCCAAAAGATAAGCAGAGCTTTGGGAATACTGAAGAAGCCAGCTGCAATGGACAAGTGAAGAAAATAGGAAATTAGCAATCAATGGGGAAATACAGGACAATAAGCTCAAATATATGATGGAAGTCCTTCTGGACCTCCTAATCCTTGGGGCAGTTATATAGTGGAGGTGTCCAAATTTGGATCAAGACTATAGAAAGTGTGGAGAAAGAGCTACAGCCTCCCGACCTCTCCATTTCCCAAAATAAAATGGCTCTGGGGAGCTGCTGTTCACTGAATTGCGTTTAGCCATAAGTACTTGTAAAGATCCCAGTGGAGTAAATAGTGCCTATCTGGGACACTCTGATTTGGGGAAATAGTGCAGAGTAGAAATTCAAATCCTTTCTACATGTGTGCTGCTAGTCCTGATCTGGATTGGCCCTGTGCATACCTGGAAGTTCCTAGCTCATTTGAAATCCAAAGAAATTTTGTAATGTGGGAATCTGATTAATTAAATCACTAAACCCACCCCTTTGAAACTGTTATTTGGCTGATTGCATAGGGTTGCATCTCAGATATGTAATGCATCCTGATACACACTTGCAGGTTGCAGATTCATACTATGGAACGTAAATTATGTGTGCCTCTAAAAGCAGCATTTTAATTCATTAGCATATGTTTCAAGTGAAGTCAAAGGATTGTAAAGACACTAGGAATTCTGTCCTTATTCTTAGAAGCAGTAGCAAAATTTACTTTATAAACTGAGCCAAACTATTAAAGAAAAAATAATTCAAATAAATAAAATTTCATTGTTCGCTTTAATGATACAGCTTTAATGTATGAATCAGAAAGATGCGCCACTGAAAATTAAACTGGAAACTGAAATGTACTAGTTAATTATGAACGGCTGAATTGCTTGTTGTGCACATTGTCCACAGGCAGAAGAATTAGAAATGCAGTGTTAATTTTACAAGTATTGTAATCTCATTTTCATAACTAGCTGTAAAAGTTATTAATCAATTGCTCTGGCCAATCATGTGTAAAAGTTCTTAGTCTATGATGTTTTATTTTGCCATTAAACATAGTGTGTGCTAGAAAATGTGGCCAGAATTATGAGAATAGTGGAACAGCAAAGCAAACTTGGAAGATAATGAAAATTATCCAATTACTTATGCCTTTAAAATGTGCTACCTGAGTAATTTCAATATCTGACAGCATATAAGAATTTGGCTAAGCTATTATTTTTTTTAAAGAATCACAGGAACTTCTACATTCCTGATTGAGTAGTTTGCTACTAAAGCAGAAGTGGAAGAAGTCATTTCAACCCCTTTCCAGAGAAAGGTGTGTTTCAGTGCTACACGTACCTTATCCAACAGTCTGTTCATCCAGGGCAGCTTGCATTGCTGTTATTTGTATTCTGATATGATCTGCTAATGAGTGAAAAAAAATAGAGCAAGCTTAGATTGGAATGTATGTGGCTTGTGAGGAATGTAAAAAGTGAGAGGTTTATATGATCTGACAAGAAACCAAGTGATCTTGTTGGCATGACCAGGTTTATTGCCAGACCTGGAGCAGGCATTTCTAATGCTCTACCAATCATTTCTTGGTATCAAAGACAGCCCAGAACAATGTAAGGGTAAGACGGACACCAGCATTAACTCAAGAGCTTTGATATCAAGTGAATTTGCCTGATATATCTCTCCCACACCAGCTCAGGTACGCACAGCAGCAAATAGTGTCTACCCTGAAGGCTCAGCCACTTGATCCCTCAAGGCTCAGCCACTGGATAACAACAGTGCAGCCTTGAGAAGGCACACCTGGCTCTCACCTCACATAGAACTTGCAAATGCTCACATCCTGATTTCATCAGAGAACCAGCTCGATCACCCTGAACCCTTTTTGCCTAAATGTTAATTTAATCTTAAACCACCTATCCAACCTTTTGGAGTGTCTTTGTTTTAATGTTCCAAGCTCATCCTGACTTGGAATGCCTCAGGTCTAACTCTCATCAATGAAGCCCCCAAAGCATCCAGGTCTTAATCCAGTCAAGGCTTTTTCCATAGCATTGTCTGTGTCTGGGAACAAAACTTTGCTTTGTTTCAGGAAAATAGCCTCATAGACAGAGGATCAACTTTTTCTACAGCTAGACCTCCCAAATGAGGGCCTTGGATCTCATTCCTTGTGCCTGATGTCAGTTTCTTTTTAGGAATGCTGACCCCCTCTTTCTCCGATCTCTTCTAGATCAGTAAATATTGTCCTCCCTCAACACCCTATTTTATCCCCTCTATCAGTCACCTCTCTTTTCATGTTAGGTTTCTTGAAATTATCTCAGTGAGTGTTTGCAACTTGTGTATTTTTTTATTTGTAATCCTTACTAAAATTGTAAACCTTCTTAATTCTGTTTTTTGTGTGGATTTCTAAGGGGAGCAACTTTTGTATAAACTGGTCAGATTGTTACCTGACCTCTCCCAAGATCAGACCAGACTAACTTGGGTAACAACCTTTAAGGAAAGGACACAATAAATTAGCAAATTCAGTGCCCGCCCACCATACAAGATGTTTCCTCAGATAGTTCAGGATTATTTGCCCGAGTAAACGTGGTTGATTTTAAATCACTTCCAATATACACACTGGTGAATATACACACTGGTGGGACCTGAAGTTGTCCCAGAATCTCCAGCCAACAGAGATCAGTTCTCTTGGAGGAAATGGAAGCTTTGACTACTCTGTGGCACCTCTACCCCTCCCCAAACTCTTCTCTTCTTAGGCACCACCCCCAAATTGCCAAGAATTTTTTAAACTGGAGAGGGCAACCCAAGTCTGTCAAAGTAACTCAAAACTTTGATCTTGCTACAAAATATTAATTCTACAATGTATATAAATTCATGGAATTTCCCATTTTTGCTTCTGGTAATCTGGGGAAGAAAAAAGGAGCTTTGTGGTGCAGGGAAATCTACACACACACACCCCAAGACAGTGTATCCCACTGTCAAACAGCCCTTGCCATCAGGAAGTTCTTCCTAATGTTTAGGTGGAATCTCTTTTCCAGTACCTTGAATCCATTACTCCATGTTCTGTTCACTGGAACAGAAGAAAACAAGCTTGCTCTTCAACATGTCATCCCTTCAAATATTTAAATTATGGCTATCATGTCATCCCTTAACCTTTTCTTCTCCAGATAAAACATACCCAGGTCCCTAAGTCTCTCCTTATAGTAGGGAATGGATTCCAGATCTTTTACCATTTTGGTCACCCATCTCTGGACCCATCCCAGCTTGTCAATATCCTTCTTGAATTGTGTGCCCAGAACTGGACACAGTATTCCAGGTGAAGTCTGACCGATGCAGAATACAGTGGTACTATTATATCCCTCAGTCTAAACACTATACTCCTAGTGATGTTGCCGAGAATTGCATTGGCTTTCTTTGCTGCTAAATCATACTGCTGATTCATGTTCCATTTGTGGTCTACTAAGACTCCCAGATCCCTTTTAAATGTAGGTGTCACCCATCCTATATCTGTGCATTTCATGTTTTCTGCCTAGGTGTAGTATCTTACATTTATCCCTGTTGAAATTCTTTTTGTTAGTTTTGGCCCAATTCTCTAATCTGTCCAGGTCATTTTGAATTCTGACCCTGTTCTCTGGGATATTAGCTACCCCTCCTCATTTAGTGTCAACTGCAAATTTGATTAGCATGCCCTCTATTCCATCATCCATTGATAAAAATATTGAAAAGCACTAAGCCCAAGACAGAACCCTTTCCAGGATGAAGATGACCCACTGGTGAGCACTCTTTGGGTTCAGTCAGTCAATCAATTACAAATCCATCTAACAGTAGCATTGTCTAGCCCACATTTTACTAGCTTGCTTGCAAGAATGTCAAGGGGAGCCTTGTCAAAAGCCTTACTAAAGTCAAGGTATGCTATATCTACAGTTTTCCCTTTGTCTACCAAACTTGTCTATCAAAAAAAGAGGTCAGATTAGTCTGGCATGACTTCTTCTTTTTTTTGAGAAACCAATTTTGACTTTTAATGATCACAGCATTCACTCTTAAGTACCTACAGACTGTCTGTTTAATGATCTCCTGTAGAATCTTTCCTTCCAATGTGATCAATGATCACTCACTTAAAACAAATGATTGGCATAAACAGTAACATGAACTTTTAGAGCTGTGTTCAAGTCATATCATAAATATCAGCAACCAAATGCCTGGGAGAAAAAGTCATTTCTCTTTAACAGGGGCTTAATGGGATGTTATTTACCAGGTAGCACAATTTATCTTCATCCCATGAAAAGCTGAAGCTTTTCTTCACAATCAGATTCTAGTAAAGGGACAGGTCATTGTCCTTCAGAACTGTTGGCAACCTGAGGTCCCAAGCCTGTTGACGTTTAGGTGCCAGGTAAAAGCAGTCACATTTGGATTTATTTTTTTCCCCCCACTGGAGTGTTGTGTTGTTGGATTTTCTTGTTCTACCCTTTTCTGCGCTGTTTATTGTTTTACTATTTCACCTTTTTTTCTAATATAAATTTGCTGCTGTTGGTTATAATATGACATGAATACAGCTCTTAAAGTTGGTATCACTGTACAAATTGTTTGTTTTAACTGAGTTATCATTGATCACCTTTGGAGTATCATTGCTGAATTTTCAATGCAATAAATATCTTAAATATTTGTGTTTCTTACAAAAAACTGCACTTGATTATGTTGCGCATTACATGCCAGCAACAAATTTTAACAAGGTCTATCTTGCGAATGGAAAAAAATCTGAAGGTGCATCACGATGACTGTTACCATTGACTAATTCTCACAAGAGCAAATGATATATAAGCAAAGCTCCTTCGAATTGCCTTCTAAAATTGCCAGCTCTTGATTGGGCAATAGCTGGAGATTTTGGGGTGGGACCTAGGGAGGGTTTAGGTAGGGAGGAGCCTCAGTGGGTATAATACCATAGAATCCACCCTTGAAGGCAGCCATTTTCTCCAGGTGAACTGATCTCGGTTACCTGGAGATGAATTATAATAGCAAGAGATTTCCATGTGATACCTGAAGTTTGGCAACCCTCCTTTCTCCCTAGTGTGACCATTAGTAGAAGCTTTTGGCAGATCACTCATCTTATATGCCTGAGCTTCCCCCAGAAAAAAAGGACACTGTAGTTTTGCCACTGCTCTGTGATTACAATAGCACTTAATGTCTTTAACTTTGCAACGCACTTGCATTAGATAACGTAGAACACATAAACTGGAAGCTTCATTATGTTGTTTCTTTTTGTTATAACTCATGGCCTTTTCTTTTCTCCATTTATCTTTTCCTCCTATCATCATCACCAACATCACCCCAGCAGCCTCATGGGAAATGTAATTCTGAAGGCCAGCCAACCTACTATGTGGGTAAAAAAATAAAAATTAAGAATGCAAACTGGGTAAGAGTTTAAGATCATGACAATACAGCCAGAAACTTTGGTACTACTTGAAAAAAACTCTTAACACCCTCTTCCATAATATGAATTAAAGCTTCAATAATTTCCCCCATCTAGTAGAGCTGTCCACTAACAATTGCATATGTTTTGGTTCACTTCGCAAACAAGAATCAAGGAGAGTTGGGAATCATGTCAGAACTCTGCAAATTGCCCACACCACTTGGGTTTTGTGCATAACCTGAATAACACAAATCACACGAGTGGCAATGTATTTGGCTAAAGTATCCTTTATATCATATCTTAAAATGAGGTCTGATGGAGAAGCATAAATGCAGATGGAGCCTTCTCTCAGAGCCTCTATTGGTTTTCACAACTAGGAATGGGGGAAATGGAAGCAAAGAAAGCATATTTGAGAGGTGCATTAAAAATGGGGCTGGGTTCTAAAATTGGGGGCTATATTGAGAGGCCAGGTGGAAAGTTAGAGTGAATCTCTAGGCTGCCAACTATCTGTTTTTACATGAGGCCAACATTTGTGCTAGGACCATCTCTCCCTCCACCCCCACCCCACCCCCCCATTTACTTCTATGCATTAGAAGGCAATGGCTTTGCAACAAGCAGTATTTTTCTTTTTCAAATTAAAAAATTCACTTTAATATTCTGTCACTAACATGAAAGTATTCCCTGAGTGCATATTAGGAATGAACAAATTACCCATTTTTCAGATTCAGAATAAAACACTTCAGTAAGAATCAGACTGGCTGTCTTATCAATAACTGTTTTCCCAGTCCTCCATTCTGAAGAGCCTTGCTCTCCAGAAAGGGGTTCTGTTCAATTCCCCCGGTCTTCATTGCAATGAGATTCACATGTAACAGTGCCCTTGCTGGAGCTGTTATTGTTGCTATGGTTATGTCCTCAAGTTGTTTTCTCAACAGGATTCTCTCCCTGCACTCGCCTGCGTAATGTATAGCTACAACATAAGATTGTTTTTGTTCAAGAGATTGTGGACAAAGAAGAGGAATAACAGGATGGAAAGATATTGTTAAGTGCTCCTCTCTTTCCTGACAGAGGTGAGAAGTCCAGGGTCAAGTCTACAATGTTTACGTTCCTCTGGATGCCTGCACAGTGAAGACTTATAATATCCTGTTACAAATATTTATAATAGCCTATAAGCAAGGAGGCAAATTCCTAAATTCAGGCTGTGGAAATGCAGATCCTGCATTGAAATCCCAAATGACATCAGTATGAATCTTTCCTACCCCAAGATCCACAAGCAACTTCTAGTTCAGCTATCTCCATCTAAAAACTACAATTTCCACCTATTTCTGTGACCAGATTAAAATTGCCACTATTTCCAGTTTTCTCTTTGCTTCCTCCCATACTCTGGTAGATGTCACATTCCCACAGCTGGAAAGAGACTCTAAGCAACCACGAACCATTAAAGTCCTTTTGTTAGGTCTCTGATCAGCTTCCACTTGACAGACAAAGGAATTTATGCTAATCAGAACAACCAAGCATATTATGTAGACATGATTATGTTGGCTTGATTTCCTATTATTGAATCTTTGTAAAAAATTGTTCTAGACATGCTTCCACCTACTCAAGACTACAAGGATTTGCTGTATATCTGTTATAAACCTGGCTGCTTCCCCTTCCATCAGATTCTTCAACAATTATAGGCAGGGGCGGAGCAAGGAGAACTGCGCCCGGGGCACGCGTGTGCCCTGCATCCCTGCCACGGCCCTTTCCGCCCCAGAATGCCCCCGCCATGTCCCCAGAACATCCTTGTCACGTCCTCGCAGGGGCACACGCCCGGTGCGTTGCTCCCCCCACCCGCTTGGCGCTATGCCACTGACTATAGGGGAAAACTGGATTCAGTTCTCTCCATGAACTTAGCTGAAGAGCAGAAACTCTATCCAACTTCCTCCTCACTTCTCTTAATCAGTTGTTGCATGCCTTATGTATATATTTGTTGTCTTTCATTAATTAATAGAACACAGTTCTTAATCGTAAAACTGCCTGGTCATTTAAGAGTCTCCACCCAGACAATCCTGGTATATATCGGTTATCTATCCCAGTTACCCTCTCTTGTTGTCTGTCTCCAGCTAATTCCACCAAATTAAAATGGAGACTACCTGCTTAGGGTAACTAGATGACTGTATTTGAATTCCAATTCAAGAAATAATGTGGCCTAAATCAGACTGGAGAGAAAACAACACACACTATTTGGGGAATGTTAAAATCTAAGTATTCTTTATTGCGACAGTGCTGTTAATGAAGGGATTTTACTTTAGTGTTCAGAGTTAGAAGAGATGACTATCTCATTCTTGCAACACTGTTGTTCCAAAAAAGTTTAGGAAAGAGTGCATAACTCTCCCTTCCTCTGGGTTAGACTGCAAGGGGATGATGGGCCCAAAGTCAACCATGAGCTTTGTCCTGGAATCAGCCCAGATCTTATCAGGCCTGGTCAACCACTATAGCACAAACCATCTATTTAATCAGTGTGATTCTTTAACTATGTGGAGGATAGGTTTCTCCCCCTTTTATGAAGATTTATATCACTATCCTAAATACAAAGACAATGACACATTATACATCCTACATTCTTTCCTCACAACATTCCTGGAAAAGAGAGCATTCAAGTGGCAAGTGGCAAGAAAGCTTTCCTAGGAGTAAGCCCCTTCTAATAAAATGGGACTTACTTCTGAGTAGACCTGCCTAGGATTATTCCTTCAGTACACTTCGTAGAGCTGTAATATTGACATGGATCCATTTATTCCAGATCCAAAACTTTAGCGGGTTGGATTAATCACTGAAAGGGTGAAAACAGAGTGTGATGCAGTCTTTCAGACAGCAATCCTATCCACATTTATTTGAGAACAAGCCCTACATAACACAGTGGAGCTTGCTTCTAGAAAAACATGCCAAGGATTGCACTGGCCAAACATTACTGTGTGTAAATCTTCCTAGCAGGCCGAGCACTGGATTTATGGAGGCACTACTTTTTCCTGACTAGGTTTAATCCATCCCTTAATCATCTCTACCAAACATGAGCATTGATGTGCAACACCTCTGCCAAGATGGAGATGCAATGAGTTGTGACTGCACAACATGGTATGCAGGCTTGTCAGGCAGTGTGAAAGTACTTGTTCTCCTGCTCACCCATTGCAATGGTGTGGTTATTTCAATGAATGGCAAGTATCAAAATCATATATTCATCACACAATTTATTAAAGCATTCTAAATTCTAATAGCAGTGTATAAAATATGATGAGTAAAAGTCACATTGAAAGAATGAGAAATGCCAGGTGTTCTAAAGCATGGTCAGTAGGCACTGTGGAATATATTACAATGGCAAGAATAATGGCCTTCTTACTAGCTGGAGTACTTACTTCCACATTTCCAGACACAACCTGTGGAGTTATATGTTTGTGATCAGCTGATTGCAAATCCAGAACAAGACTGTGACCCTAGGAGCAAGAGGAAATGATCAGAAGACCTCAAGGACATGTGGAAGGCATCGCCAATAAGAAGAAAAATTGCTCAGCGATATTTGTTTCCCACCCCACACCTTCAATTCAGTTTTTTATTTTGTACTTTCTGAGCTATTTTTGTTTCCAAGTTTCATAATAAAAAGTTCAGCTAAATAAGAAAAGCTGAGGTCTTTGTCTTCTAGAAAAAACTAGATGACTATTCAGAGTAGATGAAATCATAAGATTGACTAACACTTTCCATTAAAATAAAATGCTCTCATCAGTCACAATGGTTTCTCCATCCATGTTGGTGGGATGCAAACAGACAATTACAACTAAACAGTGATCAGTGCATTTATGCCTTGTGTCAAAGTAGCTGGACAAGGTATTCGTGAATCTCCTTGAGCCAGAAAATAGAAAAGTACACTGACATGCCACTCCCAATTTAATAGGCCAAAAAAAAAAATAACCTGTTCTTGCTTAAAAGTTCCATTCATCTTCAGCACTGGACAAAAAAATGGTATAAAGTAAAATATGGCTGTTTCTGCACAGCACAATTATACCGGGATACAATCAGTATCTTGCAATCCGGGTCTGTTTTCTCCCTTCGCATGGCTGCCCGTTTCTGTGAAGGAATTGAGTGGAGACTGGGAGGAACTACTCCAGTTTGTTTCGCACGAGCCCAGGTCCTTAGCATTTACACCGCAAGTGTATCCGCGCATGCACAAACATTCCCGGTGTCCCACATTCTGATTGGCTCTAGTTTGGGGGCAGCAGCAGGGGAAAATGAACCCCCCCTTTTCCAGTTCTGGATAGGGCCCAGCGCAAGCCTCAACACAGCAAGCAAAAAATAATGGGACACAGCATCACATCACATTCCCACTCACGTTCTCATATTTTTGTGGAAAATGAGAGACTCTCCCCACCCCGTGATATGCCCAATAACTTTCAGCCTGAAGTTTACATCTCCCTAGCAATGTGTGGTCTGAGCAACCAGTACATGTACAGAAAAGAAAATGGGGACATTTTGGGACTCCACTCTTGATTAACCCAGGCGAAATGGCACCTGGTTGCTACTATGAACAGAAAACGTGCTTGGGGGAACGTTTCAGGAAGGGCAGTCTGTATTGGTCAGTGGCTCAGCAGAGTTCAAAACTGACATGACATCAAGTGGGGAGATCAGGGCAGCAGGCGGCAGACAGGAAGATCAGGTGGCTGGGCAGGAAAAATAAACTGGTTCTGCTCCCATGGTGTTTGCACAGTAGCAGGCTCATTCCGCACACGCAAAATAATGCACTTTCAAGCTGCTTTCACAACTGTTTTTGCCATTCCACACAGCTTCAAAGAGCCCTGAAAGCAGCTTGAAAGTGCATTATTCTGCGTGTGTGGAATGAGCCGCAGATTCAAACCAGGATTTTTGAAAAGAATCACCAAATTATCTTTTTAAACTTGGCACATCACATCTTCTTTACCATTGTGTTACATTTTTAACTTACCTCGTGTTGGCAATGTGGACTATTTCAAGGAGGAGAAGTGGCGTAGGAGGTTAAGAGCTCATGTATCTAATCTGGAGGTACCGGGTTTGATTCCCAGCTCTGCCGCCTGAGCTGTGGAGGCTTATCTGGGGAATTCAGATTAGCCTGTACACTCCCACACATGCCAGCTGGGTGACCTTGGGCTAGTCACAGCTCCTCGGAGCTCTCTCAGCCCCACCTACCTCACAGGGTGTTTGTTGTGAGGGGGAAAGGGCAAGGAAATTGTAAGCCCCTTTGAGTTTCCTGCAGGAGAGAAAGGGGGGATATAAATCCAAACTCTTCTTCTTCTTCTTCTTCTTCTTCTTCTTCTTCTTCTTCTTCTTCTTCTTCTTCTTCTTCTTCTTCTTCTTCTTCTTCTTCTTCTTCTTCTTCTTCTTCTTCTTCTTCTTCTTCTTCTTCTTCTTCTTCTTCATTATTGCTGCACATCATGTGTGGAGAAGATGAGAAATGAGGCAAGCAATATAATCTTGATATTCCCACAGCTGGTACATGTTGATGATACTTTCTATTGATTCCTGATGTGGGACACCATTTGGAATCAAACTGAAATTGAGCAGTAGCCATAGAGTTGCCAGAAATGCTGAAAGTGTGGCTATTGTTATCTTACTGAGGTGAGGGCAATTATTGTACTTTCTTTCTTAGAAAGTAACATGGAAAGCTTTGAAAGAGATAGCAGTCTCTGCTGGATCATATATTACCCTTTGATTGCTCAAGACACCCAAGAAGTCAGCATTGTACTCCTTGCCCCCTCCCACCAAAAGTGCAGTTTCAGATAAAACCAACATTTGCAGATAAAACCAACATGAAATGCTAAAAAAAATTATCCACACATTTGTATGAGAAGATTTTTTTTAAAACCCAGTGACCTCAGTATAAAAAATACCACCATAAGCTTCCACTGTAGTCTTGTAAATTAATTGGACCATCAGTGCTACATACAAGAAGACATTACTGATGCAAATTCAGACATGTTTGATATCTTTATCAAGGACCGTTCTATTCTTCATCGTTGAAATGAACAAGAAGAAATAGCAGCTGTATGTACTAAACTTCTTCTTCCAAATGTAGTGGGAGCTGGGACCTCCAAGAATATCACCAATTATCAATGTCTGAAAAAAAATGTATGCCATCTAAAAACCACTGACCTATGCAGTTTGTTTAGTTAGCAAGACAGAAAGCATTACAATTTCTGTAATTGGTTCTGATGAGTTTCTGAATATTTTGCTGACTAATATGTTTGTCTTCAGTTTTTGCATGAATTACTTTCAATGATATTTTCTTTCTGGGTAAGAACTAAATGAGGCTTTGCATCTCATTGCCGGCAGCTTAAACAATGTACTACAATTAATATCAATAAATGTGAAGAATGTATACAGTCAGTGGCACTAACTTTGTAGTTCCTAAATTTTGTTGCCTATCTAGTTATCTCAATTGTCATTGAACTGGTTTGCGGTAATTTCATACAGGTTGCTGAAATATGAAAATACACCTTGCAGGTCCTAAGGAAGTGTGAGATTGTGTTTCAAGAAGCTGTGGGGAGGAAGTTTTCCAGTGTTTTCCAGCCTGAATTAGAAAACAGTATGAAAAGTGACCATGTGTACCATGTCAACGATATAGTTTTTGCTTAATGTATTATTAGTTTATCATTTTTTAGTTTCCAAAACTCCTGCGTGAGGTATTTTTAGAGCAATTAAGTAGTCCCAAAGGGAAGTTGCTCATTGTTTCCCCACTGAATTCTGCCCTTTCGTTATGAGCTCTAGTGAAAATTGTGCACTCTAGGGCCCAATGTCCCCTGACTTCAGCTATATTTTAGGGCTGATCACAAACAGTTGTGCTTGATAAATGTCAGATTTAGGTTTTTAAAACCCCAACATTTTCATTAAAGCTGAATGAAGCCAATACCCACTGGCTTTGTCTCTTTATCAATTTTTTTCAGGTTTTAAATAACCAAGCATAAAATTTACCGAGGATGGTAAATGTCCACTGTCTGCAAGCAACCTGGCTCCCTCCCCAATCTCAAAACCAGCAACTGACTTTGCAATCGGGGAAGCGGGGGGGGGGGGGGGGTGCTTTCAGAAAGTGGAAAACTGCTCTCTGCAAACAAGCCGTCCCTCTCCAACTGCAAAGCTGGTTGCTGGCTTTGGGACTGGGGAGGGAGCTGGGTTGCATGCAGAGAGTGGAGACTCCACTGTCTGCAAGCAAGCCAGCTCCCTCCCCCATCTCAAAGCTGGCAACTGGCTTTGTGATTGGGCAGGGCAGGGAGGTTGCTTACAGAGAGTAGAGCGCTCCGCTCTCCGCAAGCAAAAGCTGAAAGCTATTCAGCTTTTTCAGCACCAGGCTAATTCAGTTATGCTGAATGGTCCCCCCCACCAACCCAATATGTTTTTTCAGGTGATTTTGGGGGATGGTGATTTGAGTTTATCAAATCACCACCCCTACTATATTTATTACTTCATTTATACCATGCTTTTTACCCCAGTGAGGACCCAAATCAGCTTACGCCATTTTCCTCTCTTCCTCTTTTCCTGAAAATAACTCTGATTTAAGAAGAAAAAGAAGAAGAAGAGTTTGGATTTATATCCCCCCCTTCTCTCCTGCAGGAGACTCAAAGGGGCTTACAATCTCCTTGCCCTTCCCCCCTCACAACAAACACCCTGTGAGGTAGGTGGGTCTGAGAGAGCTCCAAGAAGCTGTGACTAGCCCAAAGTCACCCAGCTGGCATGTGTGGGAGTGTACAGGCTAATCTGAATTCCCCAGATAAGCCTCCACAGCTCAGGCGGCAGAGCTGGGAATCAAACCCGGTTCCTCCAGATTAGATACATGAGCTCTTAACCTCCTACGCCACTGCTCCAGCCTGAGAATGTGTAATTGGCTCCAGGT
Organism: Sphaerodactylus townsendi; assembly: GCF_021028975.2. Taxonomy (NCBI): domain Eukaryota; kingdom Metazoa; phylum Chordata; class Lepidosauria; order Squamata; family Sphaerodactylidae; genus Sphaerodactylus; species Sphaerodactylus townsendi. The sequence continues at coordinate 42,452,900 of NC_059431.1, forward strand.
CACCCAGTGAACTTCCATGGGACAGTGATGATATGAATTTGGGTTTCCCAGATCTTAGTCTGCAACTCTAACCGCTACCCAACACTGACTATCATAGGAAGCTGCCTTGAACAGTAGCAAGCATCCAGGGCTGTGTGAGTCAGGTAAATTGAATTGTAACAAGTTGCTTGGTGGTGGCTGCAAGGCGTGGTAGACCAATGAGTCTTCCCTCAAAGGCCAGATCAGCCTGAGAAAGGGTCCTGCCACCTTTCTCTGCTTTTTATTGTGTGGTTGCCTGGCAACAGCCACTGAGGGCATTCATTTCTTATAGCTACAGGTATTGCTTCGATGATTGGAGTGGGAATAACATTTTGTTTCTTTTTTTTATTTCAGATTTTTGTGAAACCTGGCTTTTCTCAGGTTTGCATAAAGGTCTTTCTCGACTGTCCATGACCCCAACCTCTAGATTTAAGTATGTACATATTTTCCCCATGCCAAAAATTAGATGGATCACGTCAGATGTTAATTCATTAAATGTATGACTGAACATTTAGATATTCCAGTTCTACAGGATGAAGGTATTACCTCTACATGCAAAGACTTAAATGCTATTTAGATAACAGAAGAAGGTCCATTTACAGATTATGTTCACATGATGTCAGCTTCCAAGAATAATAATTTATTTCAGTCTATCACCTTTACAAAAATGTAGAGATTTCTTGGAAACAGCAGTGGCTCCTCTCAATAGAAATGCCATAAAAATATTCTGTGTGATTTAGATTTCATGGTACTCTCATATTATTAAGTTCAATTTTTTGTCTAAGTGTTAAAAGTTAAAGCAGTCCAGAAAAGACTCCAGCAATTTAAGTCTCATTTATGAAAATACTTAATGATAGCTTAAAACCCACCTGAGGTATTGGAAAAATTTAAGGGACCCAATCCTGTGATACCTCTATGAACCCTGGCAAGCACACTTAGCTGTCCCATAAATGCAGCTCCCTTACTCATAAGAGGTCTGCTGATGAAGACAGGGAACTTCTGTGTGCAGCATCCACAAGGGAAGTTGGGAAAGACTAAAATAGGACAGTCAAGAGCCCCATTCGAGGGGGGCTGAATCCACTGGTGGAAGCAGCATGTGGCAGTGCTGGCATATTTGCCCTCCTGGGGCACTTACGCTGGTGGAGGGGCAAAGCTATTGGTATATAGCCACCACGGCCCTCCCAGGCACTAATATGTGGCATTGGATGCTCTGCCAGCATCCCAGCTCCCTTGCCACTGCCACAATGTAGTGAGGGTAGCTGGGAGAGGAGCCGACATTAGTCAGCTCCCTCTTAGTCACTTGGTACATTAGAACTGGTGGTCAAGAGTTGAGACATAAGTCACCCTTTTGGGTGGTCTAAGTCTATTCAGCCCTATAGAGGCTTCTCAGTGATGGGGAGGCATTTTAACTTTTTGAGCCTCCCAGTGCTACTGGAAAACCCCTTTGGGAGTGGCAGCCAGGCACAGCTGTGACGCTGCAGCCAGCTCTTGGATGGGACTTCCCGTCACACAGAATGAGCATTTGCAAAATAATGCAAGAATGGATCCTAACAAGAGTTAGAGAAGATCTCCTTGCAGGCCAATTTTTTTGAGGGTCAGGAGGATCCTCCAGAGGAGCATGGGATGGGGACTACAGCCAGAGAAGAAATCAGTAGCAACTGACACCTTTGTGCATGCTGTCGCACCTTCTGAAAAAAAAAAGACTTCTGGATATCAGCCATAGTGTGCTGACATGCTAAAATGGGAAGAGCATGAATGGGAAAGTTGTTGGATTTAGAAGTCATGATTTTATCATGTAGGTTACTAGAATGTCATGTTGTTAGAAGTCATGATTTTGTCATGTAGGTTACTAGAATGTCATGTTGTTTTAAGTGTATGGTAAATATTAAAAATAAATACATTTTAAACATAATTTACATTTTGAAAAATTTAGATACCCTTGAAAATTACAGTAAATATTTAGTAGTTGCAACACTGTCTTTGATCTATAAGTGGCAGTATTTATTTGTTGTATCTGCTGGATTTTTCCCCTGCCTGATATTTGTGAAATCCTACGTGTCAGAGTTTCATTTTCAATCATACGGTATGCAAATAAGCTTTAGTTCCATGCAAGGGAGAACCACAGCTTGCAAAATAATTGCCAACATTTTTCAGCAATTCCATTCTTACACATAGAACAGTCTTTTGAGAAATTACATCTATAAATAAATCCCTGCAATTGCTAGAAAGATACTCTATAACTGAACTTTTTTCTCGTGTGGAAATATGTTATCAACAAATTAAAATAGAAAAATGTTGCTATTTTATACACTGCACTCCATTATATGTGGATGACTGAATCAACAGTTGAAAACTGACTTCTGTTATTACACAGTGAAGCTGACAAGATGAAGCTGTCTTACAGATAAAGGTAAAAGTAGTCCCCAGTGCAAGCACCAGGTTATTGCTGACCTGTAGAGTGATGTCACATCATATTTACTAGGCAGGCTCTGTTTACAGGGTAGTTTGCTGTTCCCTTCCCCTGTCATCTGCACTTTCCCCCAGCAAATTGGGTGCTCATTTGACCAACCTTAAAAGGACAGAAGGCTGAGCCAACCTTGAGTCAGCTACCTGAACTGACTTCCACTGGGATGAAACTCAAGTTGTGAGGAGAGCTTGTACTGCAGTATTGCAGTTGACCACTTTGGACCCTAGGGTTTCTGAAGCTGTCTTACACTGAGGACTCATAAGTAACCAACATCCCACTTAATTAGTGCTGCCACCAACTTTACAAAACTGATTAATCTTACTGGGCCATTTATCAATTCATCAATCTTGCACAAATTTGCTTATGAATAAATCAATTGTTCTGAAGCAACAGTACATTTTCGTTGTGTTTGTGTTCTGTGTATGCATGTGGCAAAGCAGTCATTGCCTCAGAAGAGGCATTTCTGGTGACTGAATTGATAAGACAGCACTTCCCACCTGAAGTATTAATTTGGAAAATGGTTGTGCCAGCTTTTCTGAGATCTGCTCAAGGCAGGTGTGTGTGTGCGTGCGTGCGTGCCCGGACTGGTGTCCCTGCAGTGAGAGCAGGGGAGGTTGCCTCAGCTGGCTTGCTGGCCTGATAAGCCCTCTCAAGGGGCTGAATCCCTTGACACCCCTGCCATAGTTTTCAAGGTAAGAGATGTTTGGAAGTGATGTTTGAAAGTGCCAATTACTTGCCTGCCTCCATGTCATGTCCCTAGTATTTCTTGGAGGGATCATATCCAAACAGTAGCCAGGGTCAGGGCTGAGAGGGAGGGCTGAGAAGGTTACTCAGCAAGCTTCTGTGGCACGAGTGCGAATTTCCCAGGTCCTAGTGCACTACACCATACTGGCCACTTGATAGTCAGAAAAGTATTTTTGTTAAGCAAAGAGTTTTTGAAGCAATCAAACTAACTGATTAATTGATTGAACAATTCATGTATTTGGTTATAATTTTGGCTACATTAGTTCCTTTCTGATGTGGAGGTTCATTCTACAGCACCTCTTCTACAAGGCTTGCTCTTCTGCTGCAGCATGAAAAGCACTCAAAACAATAACCCCAATAGGTATTACAAAAGAGTTGCCTTAGTTTATCCAGACCTTGAGATGAAGGATTACTAATGTCCAGTGGAGTAGCTGCCACGGGGATATCCGGGGACAATTACCCTGGGCAGCCCGTGGAGTCACGTGGGGGTGGAAAATCACACACCCCCCCCCACACACACACTTCTGGCCTAGCTGGGTCTGAGCACAATGTGTGCACGCTGCCCAGGCAGGCCTCAAGCCAACCGGCCTGGTAGGCCTGCTATGGCTGCTGTCCAAGGGTTGGGCCGAGGGAGAGGGTGGCTCCTTCCTTCTCCCCCTCCCAGCCCCCCCAAAACGCACCATGGCTAACCCCCTCTGGCTTGGCCTGCCCTTCAGGCAGCAGCCGAGCCAGCCTACGAACCAGCCGTGGAGCAGCCAGGCACTGCCCAGGCAGGCCTCCCGGCCCATCGCCTGCCTCGGCGCTGCTGTTCAAGGGGCGGGCTGAGACTTGCCCGAGTGGCGCCTGGCTGCTCTGTGCCACAGCTGCCCCCTGTACCTCAGCCCACTCCTCTGGCAGAAGCCAGGCAGGCTGCAATGCAAGAGGTGCGTGGAGCAGGCAGGTGCTGCCAAGGCAGTCCTCTCACATTGCAGCCCCTGGCTGGCTGCTCCGCTCTGCCTCCCCCTGCTCTGCCTCCCCTTCCCTGCCCCCCCCCCACGAGCAAGCCCGGGGCCACAGAGCTGCTCCATGGGCCCTTCCTTGCCTCCTTGCCTCCCCACTGCGAGCAAGTCTGGGCCCCCGAGCAGCTCCGTGGGCCTTTCCCTGCCTCTCCCCACCCCCTGCCTCTCCCTACCACTCTAACCCCACCCCAAGCCTTACCTTCTAATGCTCCCCTGCTCCAAGCCACACCTTGCCACCCTGCCTCACCCCAACACTAAGATACTAACCTTGCCCACCTTCATGCTCTCCTACAACAATCCCATACCCCTAGCGACACCTTCCACTCCCACCACCCTAAGCCTTACCTTTCAACCCTCCCCCATGCCTCACCTTGCCACCCTGTCCCACCAGAACCCTCACCTTTTTGATCTCCCCCACCTGAAGCCTCCCATTCCACCCTCTCCCAATCTGCTACCCCAAGCCTACCCTTTCAATCCTCCCACCATCCCAAGCCACTCTGTTCCATTCTCTTCCACTCCAGCCCTCACTTTGCCACCCTCCCCACCCTCCTCTCCACTTTGCACCTATCTCACCTTCCTTCCTACCTCAAGCCATACTCTTCAACCTGTCCCACACTGAGCCACAGTTGCACACCCAGGTAAGTGTCGCACTTTGAGCAAGGGTGGGGTGGGGGCTGCTACCACCCAACTAAAGCCCATTGCTGGGGAGCTCCTTCCCCTTCTACCCTTTTCTAGGGCCCATTGCATCTCCCCAGCATTGGGCTTTGCTGCTAGTAGATTGTTTGGTCCATGAGGATCCGTGTTTTCTAAGTAGGTTTTTGAATCACTGCAGCGCCATGGAGCATGGGATGCATAATAGTTTTGCTCAGACATATGGCTAAGAGCTTGGACTATGATTTAATGATGATTTTGGGGTGACTTAGTGCAAAAATCATGAGAACCCATGAGTATCTGTGTTTTCCAAGCAGGTTTTTGCACCACTGCAGCACCATGGAGCATGGGATGCAGGATTATTGTGTTCAGACATGTTTCCAGGGGCATGAGCTGTGTATGTGCTGGTGGTTTTGGGGTGATTTAGTGCAAAAATCATAAGGATCCATGGGGTTCCATGTTTTCCAATCAGGTTTTTGTGCCTGTGCCACTATGTGAAATACAGCCATAATGCTAAAACTAAATGGTAAAATGAGCCCTTCGGGAGAGGGCGGTATACAAATCTAATAATAAATAAATAAATAATAAAAAATAATAATGTTTTCATAAAATAAATATATTAAGTGAAATTCCAAGAAAAACAGGGCTTGACACTTTTTTGAAGCACTGAATACTTTTAGAGAAAAATCCTAAGTAGGTCTACTCAGGAATTATTCAGTCAGTCTTATTTCCAGGAAAGTGTCCTTAGGACTGTACTTTTAATATACCTTGAGTTTGTATAATGAATATTTGCAAAGGTATGGCAAAGCTGTGACATTTGTTCCATACGGTGGAATATATTATTCAGTGTCGAAATGCTAGTAACATTATATAATGCATTGTAGGCTTTGAGGCTAACATAGGGAAAACTTTTTTTTAATTTATGTTTTTTAAAAATAATTGTATACTATCTTTGCCCATGGCATAATTCTAAAACCTTTTTATCAATTGAGATTCAGTACTAGAATGTAAAACTCATCCTCATTCCTGTGGACAGATTCTACTACATTTTTCCATACCCTTCCTCCAAAGGACTAAGTAGAATGTATTGTTCTTTCCTTCTCCAGTTTATCTTAACAACAACAACCTGGAGAGGTATGCTAGGCTGAAAGATAAGCAATCCGTTAAAGGTTATCTAGTGTATTTCATGGGAGCATTCATATTTGAACCTGGGTCTCTTCAGTCCTAGTTTGAAATTCTGTCCACTTCACCGTTATGGATCTTACCTTAAACAGGAATTTTACCATATCATTAAAGGAAGGTTTTAGAGCATCTGAGTTTATGAACATTCAGATACATTCTCTGACTTTTCTGTTTGGCTTAGTTTTTACTGATTTCAGTATTGCCCAATTATAGTTGTACACAAACACTGTTCCACACTTACAGTATTATACCCTCACTCACTATGAAGACAGGCTTTAACAAATATCTAATAAATAAATACCAACAATGGCGTTTTGAAAGACATTATATTAAAGTAAAACTACATAATCCAGAAAGACAGAATTTAAAGCAATCGACCGGGTTTGTCAAGAGACTGAGGAACTGGTGTCTTCTTGTGTCTCATCACTGTGCTGTGTACATGTGGGCCTTTTGCCAAATAATAATACTGTGTGTGTCACTAAACTGCAGACAGCTGCATTATCGACCAGCAGATGTTAAGCTCATGCAAATGAACATGGCACTCAAGTCTTTCTTCTCCTCCCCTTTTTACTTCTCCTATCACTCTCCGAAAAGAAGGGGGAAAGGAGCTGGAGGAATAGCCCTTCTTTGTGTCTGTGCAGAGGAAGGTGTACCTTTCTCCTAAATGACTGCAGTTGAAAGAGGGGTGTGCATGTGAATTGAGTGACACACTGTCTAGTATTCCTGCCAAAAGAGAAATGTACCTCTCCCTTAACCTTGCCTCCCCTCCAAAGCTCCAGGCTCTTTGTTTGTTTGTGTCAAGTTTTGCAGGCTGTTACTGCAGACAGTCTAATCTCTTCGATTGGCATGTGTTTAACAATAATAACAGTGTGGCATGCACATCTTCCTTTCTGCCTTCCCAACATGTAAAGCTTCCTTTTAGAGTTGCATGTGTCACAAAGAAAGGATGATTAATCTAGCACTCTCCCCCTTCCTTTTAAATTTGGAATTTAATATATAATTGATTTTAATATATAACTAATTTCTTCATGGGACATCACCTTTTCCTCTTTTTTTAAAGGTTAAGGATGGCATCACTGTTAACATACAGTTTAAACTTCCATCCCCACCCCCATCATTATTTCACCTACTAATGCTGCTTTACCCTACACTTCCGCCTTTGTTAATTTACATAAACATGCATAGGCAATGAATAATGCATAAGGCTCACTTGAAATGCAGGGTTTCCAGCTTCGACAGTGCACTGGTATACACAACAATTTGATTGGCTCTGCTCTGTTTTCATTACTGGCAATTTCTTGGAACACAAAGGAGGTGAGGGGAAAGCTGACAAGAATGGACAGTATTTATTTTGTCAGAAATATTTGTTGCCTTTTCAAGGTAATTGTGTTGCAAAGGGTTTTTTGCCTCGTGATTGTTGTTCTTCATTTTATTCCTTGAAAGAATGCATTTAAAAGGTCTGCGATTGCTCTTTTGTACATTCAGTCACTCAGATCTGTGTTGCTACTTTTTTAAGGGAAAAAAGCTTGCTCCTGGATTTGTTCCCTATTTGCATAAATGTGGGCGCAAGCTATAAATAAATAAAGAACCATCAGATTTCTTAAGGACTCTCAATTAAACCCAAAGCAGCAGTGCAGTCCCAGGAAGGAATAGGAGAAATGATGAGTTTGCTCCACTTTCTGAATATAGGAAGGTGTTAGCAAGTTTTAAATTCTTTTCTCTCACATTTTTTTGGGGGAAACATATTATGATAATCTTATTTTTATTGTGGTACATTAGAGCATATGGGTCAATGCTATGTCTGAATTTGGGACATAGTGTCAATTAATCAAATCAGGTGGGCATACAAATTGTCCTGGCTCATTGAATTTGTGACATATCAAATTAAAGGTAAGCCCACCAGGTAAAGGTAAAAAGTAGTCCCCTGTCCATGCACCAGGTCTTAATGGACTCATGGGGTGAGCCATGGGCAGATTATGGTCCATTATACATTATGGTCCAGTATTTTCCTCAGGGCTCTTTGCTGCACAGTGGATTCATAGTGGGGCCTCCTTACATTTCTCTGTTTACACATGAGGAAGCACCCCACTGTTACCATACTACCCTGGCATAGCAGGGGGGGAGTGCTTATTCACAAGTATCCCTGCCCACATGCCAGCCTAAAGGGTAATGCTGGCATTGCAGAGATGGGTAGGCCATTCTCTGGTAATAGTCAGGTCTACCTACAAGAAACTTCCAGGAATTGTCTTCCTGTTCTTATGCTCTCAGCTTGCTTGCCATATCATCACATTTTTAGCTCCACAGCCAAGGAAGAATGGGTCCTCAACATGATACAGTAGTCCTGCTGAGTGAATACTCAATTCCAGTCAGAAGAAAACTCCTGATGTCATTGCCTCCCCTGATTATCTTAACCCAGATACTCTCTTCTGTAACTAACTTCTTCTGACCACCTTATAATGCATTCTATTGTTCCTCAAACAATCCATCTGGACACCCCCACCCAGAGGTTGTCCTTATATACCCCAAAGATTGTCTTGACATTCCCAGAGTCAGTTCTTCATCCTATAAATATCCTATTCTCCAAAGGGCCAATTTCTCAGTGCCATTGACACTTTCCATCTTTGTCACTGTGACCAACATGCTGCCCCCTGGAACCAGACGCTGACCATTTGGCTCTGAACCCTGGATCGTGATTAGGTAGTATTATTCATATATCCCATACCCCTTTCTAATCCAAATCTATTTTCCGACTTATCTATATCTTAGGAACTCTGTGTATACATGTTTGTTGCATTGAATCAAGTGCTTATGAACCTCTTAACCCTATAATAAAGATTGCCAAATTTACATTATATCCTTCTCTGTGGATTTTCTTCCAAGAACTGATCTTCATATACAATGGTACTAAAGATTCCATACCCAGCCTCTTGCTACATTAATAAGCAGTCTGCTCTAAGTTAATATTCCCCACTATATTGAGAGACTGTGTCTCCACCTTGGGTAACACCACTGCCTGCTGTGCGGCTTGTCTGCCCCCACTTTCAGGTTGCTCCCAGTCATTAAGCCTCAGTGAGAAAGGTTGTCTATAGGTAAATACATAAATGGCTGCCACCCTTCCCAAACCAATTGATTTCAGTCTTTAAAAATAAAAATAATGCATTTCTATTGACTGGACACAGTTAAAAAACAGTCAGCAACCAGCAATGAAAGGAATAAAATCAGTGAGGGAGCCTCTTCCCCACCCCACCACTTTTTAAAAAGTTCTGCTTTTGCTTTAGGCAATTGAAAATCTCTGCAGATAAATCTGGCACTGCCAAGTCTCCACCCATAGATTACTAAGATCCATGAAGTGGAATTTAGCAATTGCATCAGTTTTTCATTCAGAGTTTCAGAAATGATAGTAGTTATGAGCTTAGCTCAATTTCTCTTTTCTTATATCTTTCAATATCTCCTAGGGTGATCAGTGGTCAGTGTTGTGATGCTCAGCACATTTTTGAAATTTGAAGGAGCAGCTATTTGATTGTCACTGACCAATCTTTTCTAGAACTGAATTATGAACACATCATTTTTAAGACATCAAAACTTTGGTCAGTAGTTGCAAAATTGTACCTTTGCAGCAGAAGAAACATGTATTATGAACTGTTGTAGAATAAAGTAGCTAAAATTGTGGGATAATTGGATTCACAGGTGATTAAAAATTCCTTTGTCCTCAGATTAAGCAGTGACTTGTATCTTCACATTAGTGGCACAGCCATGAATACCCACATGATGCCATAATATGTCAACATTTTCATGGCTGACAGAGTAACAGTTCTTCATTTCCTACCCATCAACACATCTCTTGTACTTGAGATTTATCTGTGACATTTTTGTCATCTACATAGACTCTAGCAACCTGCATCCTACCAACCACCTGTCCATGAATTAATCCACATGGGAGATATATTTTCTGGACACTACTGTTCAGCTATATGATGGAGATATCTCTGTCATGGTATAGAATTATGGAATTCCCTCTCTGGGCAGATTTGGCTGTCCCTTTCTATCACTTTTTCTACTAAGTGAAGACTTTTTTTTGGTTTGGTGTTCCCTCATGACCCTCCTTCCTGTTCATGTGTATATGTTTGTTTTAATTGTTTGCAATTGTTTTGTACAAGTTTTCAACTTGTTTCAGTGTTTTTATTGTTTGCCATCCTGGGGACTCTAAGCTAAATGGAAAGACACTCTTAAAAGTTTTAAATCAAACAATAAAATAAGAACGAGTGTATACCAGAAATACAGTGGTTGCCATACACATTTTACGATTCCAGGTACCGCCCAAAGCAAAATCAACAATCTATTGTCCATGGTCAAGTACAACATTACAACCAGATTTGATTACTCATTTGAGCAAATATCATTTTAAACTGGCCGCTCTTTGTAAAATCTTCCTCACAACCACTTCTCTGTTATCTGAAGCTTTGAGTAGAAATAATCCTCCCAAATGGGTGAATACTTCATGCATCTGTTGAATTAAACTCTAATTTATGAAACTGTATGCTGGAATAAATTATTTTTTCTCTTTAAAGACATCAGTGGACTCCTGTTTTATTTTTCTGTCACTTCTGAAAACACTATACAGAGAAGCTGAGTGGAGATTCCAGGGACAGAACTGCATTCAGTAATTTTCCTATCCCAAACTAATGAATCTAAGTCTACAGTTCTGTATGTTTCTTAAGTTCCTGCTTGCTATGAGTTTAATTAATTCCTGTGATGTATCTCCAGTCATTTCTAGCTCTCCAGGAAATTACATGCAAACTGAATTACAGGGGTATTTAATTGTTAAGAGGGAGCCAGTGTAGTGTAGTGGTTAAGAGCAGGGGCGTACACGCAGGGGTACATGTGGGGGCAAATACCCTTGGGCGCCACACATTTAATCATGTGGGGGCACCAAATCACCCCCACACCCCACACCTCTCCTGTGGCAGCCACTGCAATATGCAGACGAGAGGGACAGGTGAACAGGGAGATCCAGCCAGCACCCAAAGAGACACCCCACCCCAAGATGGAAGAAATAGGAGGCAGGAAGGACCACCAGAGCTTCTTGGCGGCAGCTGTTGTCATGCTGGAGCTGGAGCTGGACCTGGACCAAGGGCTGGCTGAGGATGCTGCTAGATGTGGGGCCACAGTTCCTGGCACTGGGCATGGGTTCCTTCGTGCACTCTCCCCCAGAATTAGTGGCTGAGTTTCAGGACCCAGAGCTGAACCTGCCCAAAACTCAGGTTTTGCCCTGGGCCCATGGGGTGGGGCAGAAAACTCAGGTTTTGCCCCAGATGTCATTTTCCCTAGATACACCTCTGGTTAAGAGCAACAGACTCTTTCTGGGTTCAATTCTCATTTTTCCACATGAAGCCTACTGGGTGATCTTAGATCAGTCACAGTTGTCTCAGAACTCACTCAGTCCACGCAGAGACATGCTATGGCAAACCACCTCTGAATGTCTCTTGCCTTGAAAACTCTGCAAGATCACTATGTCAGCTGTGATTGGACTTAACAGCTGTAACAAACTGAGTCCATACAACAGCATACACACACACAAACAAAATAATTGTTGTAACTTAATTTGCCTATAACTTTCTGCTTATGACCCTGGAGACTGAACTGAACTGAACTAGATGGACTAATGGTCTGACTGTGTAGAAGGCAATCTCAGGTGTTCTTTATGAGCAGAAGTTTTGGGATTTGTGGGTCCTATGGTGAAATCTGGTAACAATTTATAAGTAGAAGGCATCTTTCCAAGGCAACCAACAAACAACAAACTTAGTTCATCTCCCTGAAATCTCATTGGAGTGGTTTATGGGCCTAGTCCAAGGACAATTCAGAGAAAGTGGCTTCTAGTCTATAGCTGAAATATGATATGAAAACCCCAAAGGAAAAAATACAGCTATTAATCACAGTAGGATTCACAAGAAGGCTGAAAACGAGAAAGAGAACAAAGTTCTTTCAAACCAATTTAATCTTGTTCATATTTTTATTTTGTTAAGCTGTAGATGTAACATTGTCAGTTAATTATGTTGATCATTTTTAATAAATTTAATTGTACTTCCAATTAATCAGAAAGGTTTTTTGAAATTCTATTTTTAAGCAATCTTTTTTTTAACAAAACAAACAAACTTACTGATAGTAGGTGTTATCTTAGAAAAGGAATTCCCCACTAGCCCTGGGGCTTTGGAGTGGCCATGAGGCAGCTTTGAGTGGCTTAGGAACTGCCTGACCTTTTCCAGGCAGGCTGAAGCAAGGTGGGTTGGCTGGGCACAGCTAAAGGCTTACCTGGTCATTTTGTGGGCTTTGGATTGAGGTGGTGTGGCTCCGAGCAGCACAGAGACTGCTTGGCCATTTCCAGGTGTCACAGTGTGATGCAGGCCAGCTTGCAGTGACTTGAAGTTTCCCCAGCCATTCCGGTACTCGGGGGGGAGGGGGAGGTGGTGCACAGACATCTTGAGAGGTAGAGTCTGGGCTATCTCAGAACAATACACACACACACAGAGATCTTATTTAATGTGTAAAAAGATTTAATGTTTTATTGTTTTTGTTTTATTGTTTCCCACCTTGGAGACCCTGAATTGGGTGGAGGGAAGCTATATAAATAAATGAAAGAAAGAAAGAAAGAAAGAAAGAAAGAAAGAAAGAAAGAAAGAAAGAAAGAAAGAAAGAAAGAAAGAAAGAAAGATAGTTTATGAGGAGCTTGTAGCAGTAACAGTGGTAGTTGCAGCTTCCTGACTGTGTTTGGTTTTGTTTAGCTTTTTTATTCCCCAGGTTAACCCATGTACCACTTTCATCTGTATCAAATGGCCTTCATGTGGGGTACAGAAAGAAAACATCAACACTAAAATTACACATCTTTTGTATGTGGAAGGTATGGAATGAGCAAATATGCAAGTAAGTGTGGAAAATCAGAAATCAAAAATTTTAAAGCAATGTTATTCATTTATTTAGGAATCTTCTATTTTCTTTTTTATTTTAAAAATACTCAAGCTTGCTTACAGTAATAAGCAAAAGAAAGCACTAATTGCAACCAAGTCAAACAACCAGTTGATCCTATACCAATCTGCATGCCAACTGAAATCAACTGAAATGCACTGTGGAGTCTCAGCTACTGAGATAAAATGGGTGGTTGCAAGGAACAGGTGGTGCCACATTTTCTCCACAGTCATTAATTTGGCACTGAGTCAACTGAGTTTCTGGCATCAAATTTTATCCAGACATCTCTTTGAGTTTACCATTTTGTGACATTGCTCCTAGGTTTTTTAATTGTTTAATCGATCCTGCTTGCACTCTGACTTTAGATTTTGGTTCTGCTTTACTTTTATGCTGTTAACTGGTTTTTTTAAATTGCTCCTAAACCTTTACTATTTGTGAAAACAGTTATGCTGCTTTTATATTAGTTTATATGTTTGTTTATATATCCCATGACTGTCAGTTTCACTGTTGAGGGTAATGTTTGGGGTTTTTTTCTTTGATGGACTTTAATTTTTATTTTGGGATTTATCGTTTGTTAACCCACTTGAGACTCTTTGGACTGACAATGTAGATTACAAATGTTACTACTGCAATAAACATAACATCACTCCATCAACACATCAATACAATATGTAAACACCTTAGGAAACAGAATTAGCATCATAAAAGAAATGACAATAAAATAGTAATCAAATGATTTTAAAGATCCTTCAGAACAAGTGTGCCTTTAAATTACACCTGAATGATTGAAGAAACATTGCCAATCATACCTTGTGGGTGGGAGAGGGATTTCCATTCCTAACCATCTGGGCAACAGCTTAAAACAAAAGAATATCAACCTTATCCTACCACAGTGGAGCATAACCAGCTGACTTTTGAACCTGTGTTGCAGGATATATGACAGCGATGGCAAACCTTTTTGAGACCGAGTGCTCAAACTGCAACCCAAAACTCACTTATTTATCACAAAGTGCCAACATGGTAATTTAACCTGAATACTGAGGTTTTAGTTTAAAAAAAAAGTTGACTCCAAGGTGCGCGTTACTCGGGAGTAAGCTTGGTGGTGTAGTCGTTGGCTTTGCTTTGAAGCAACCGTGCAATGCTTTGAATGGGTGAATCTCGACCCTAGGAGGGTTTACTCAGAAGCAAGCCCCATTGCCAACAACCGAGCTTACTCCCAGGTAAAGGATAGCACTTTAGTTCTTCCCATGAAAATCAGTGGGGTTTGACAGCGCTTAACGGGATTACCTACACTGCTTCCCCAAAACTAGGTCTGAAGTTTAATGCTAATAGTCACCCTGAAATAATTACACTATTATCACGCTGGGGGCCTGGTGTGGGGAGAGGGAAAGGTGCAGGGGGAGAGGGAAATAAAACTTTCAGTTTCTGCAATCCAATAACCCCACCACCACAAAATAGAATTAAAAAGGCAGTCAAGGAAGGCAATCCTAAGCAAGAATGCTGTGCAAGGGGTGGAATAACTTCAGGAAAGCTAAATTGGTGGAGAAGCCATCTGATCTGCAGTTTTTCCTTCACATGTCATCACAGCACTTGACTTCCCACAAAATGCAACAGGAACAGAAAAATAAAAGCATGGGGAATATTTTGAAATAGACCTCTCTATCCCACATTTGCCTCTGTCAGAATGGCCCTAATTCTGACAAGAGGGGTGGGGAAGGGATGCTCAGGACGGTAAGGGATGCTCCTCTCCCTTTCCTGCCAGTCAATTCTTTATTGGTGTGAAATGCCTTTTGTCTTTTGTACTTTTGCTTTGATCCTGTGGGAACAGGATTGGCTCCACGAGCCTAGGGACCTTGCAAGATCTCTCCTCCCCACCCTGGGCTCCCAGGCACTAAAAGCCCCATCACTCTCTCAGCCCCAGCCAGCAGAGCGCCTTTGTGCATGGCCAGCCTGTGCAGCGTGACTCCCAACGTGTTTGCTGGCAGCCACCTCTGGCTGGGTGAGGGGGGAAGGGGGAGGGGGAGATGACGGCTTGTGTGCCCACAGAGACGGCTCTATGTGCCACCTTGGGCACCCATGCCATAGGTTCGCCATCACGGATATATGACCATCTTGTCGCCCAAGCAGCAGCCAAGCCTCTTCAGAACTTTACTCCTCTAAATGTCAGTAATGGATCATTCTATCCAAATAATAAAAGAAAGAATTAAACCATAGAAATCTGAAGTCCTGTGTGAGAAATGCCCAGAAAGTGTAGTGTAACTTCTCCTAATGCTCAACTTGAGGCAGAAATAAGTTTTCAAAACTGTATCATTACCACCAATAAATATCAAAACATATAAGAAAGATCACAGCTGCAGACACTTGTAGAAAATACAAAAATAAATTAGGAACAACAGAGTATGCACAAATAGTTTCCCTGTTCAAAATAGTTCAGATTTTGTTTGCCAGACACAGTAAAATGGCAAAAATCTTTCAACATCAATTGGGTACTGGTGTATGTATGTATGTATGTATGTATGTATGTATGTATGTATGTATGTCCTCCAATTAGTTTTTTCACATCCCCACTTATTAAAATAAATCTAGCGGCAGAGTGCAACACCTTTCATTCTTAATTATCCTATTGTTACGTTGAACTCGAACCACTATTTTCCTATTAATTATTTTTAAAGCCATACTCCAGTTCATGAAAATAATAACTACAACATGCATTGAGGTAGCCCTATTGTAACAGTTAAAATAATAAATTCTAACACAGCAGACATAATTCTGGTGGACAAAACCCCAAAATTACCTGTTATAACAGAAGTTACAGTACCTCTCACACATATGTTGAAAAATCCAGGAATATTAAAAAGAATGTAATAACCAAGCTTTGGAAATAATGTATGCCTGTAAATTCAAGACAATTCATATAGCATCCATTTTAACACCAGCTATGGAAGTTGTTCCAAGTACTCTGAGGCAAAACTTACAAAGAATACATCCTATTAAATACAATGGAAAAAGCTGTCATTCTCCAGACTTGGCATATAACCAGAACATTTTAAAATGATTGACATGCCTTACAGAAAGAGCCTTAGAATATTGTGTTCCTGCCTGGGATAGCACCAACACTTCTGAGAATAAAAAAATACAACAACAATAATAATAATTACTTCTTGTACTATTATTACTATACAGTGCAAAAAGTATAATTGTCATCCTTTACATCTGACATAAAAACATAGATCTATGACCTGACAAGCTTATAATCAGACTTTATAATCCAGAATAAAGTAACACACATCAATGTGCTTTTAAATCAATGGGCTTAGAACAATGTAACTCTATTTAAGATTCCTCCATAAATTTCATGGAGAGTTAAGCAATGAGGACAGATTGGAAGAAAGGGAGATATCCAGGTTTAAAAATGCGGATTCAACTACCAAGATTTAGGGTGTTGATTTGACTAAGTTTGCAAATAATGAGTTTGTAGTGGAAATGTTCACTACTTGAAATGCTTGTTTACATTATAAACTGGGTACCTTTAGCCCAGTGACGGCGAACCTTTTCAAGACCGAGTGCCCAAACTGCAACCCAAAACCCACTTATTTATCACAAAGTGCCAACACGGCAATTTAACCTGAATACTGAGGTTTTAGTTCAGAAAAACTGGTTGGCTCTGAGGCGTGCAGTACTTGGGAGTAAGCTTGGTGGTAGTCATTGGCTTTGCTTTGAAGCAATCATGCAACTTTTCGAACGGGTGAATCACGACCCTAGGAGGGTTTACTCAGAAGCAAGCCCCATTGCCAGCAACCGAGCTTACTCCCAGGTAAAGGATTGCGCTTTAGTTCTTTGCATGAAAATCAGTGGGGTTTAACAGCACTTAACAGGATTACCTATACTGCTCCCCCAAAACTAGGTCTTAGGTTTAATGCTAATAATTGAGCACAGCGGCTCAGGCCAGCCTAGATGTGTGTGTGTATGGGGGGGGGCAATTTCCCCCCCACATGATGAACTCTGTTTGTGCGTGCCCACAGAGTGGGCTCTGAGTGCTACCTCTGGCACCCGTGCCATAGGTTCACCATCACTGCTTTAGCCTGAAACTCTTATTGCTACTGCAACAAGTCTGAAACTCTTTTTGCTACTGTATTTTTCAAGCTGATGTTCCACTATTGTGCCTGCACATTCAGTATACACCAGACTCCTTGGTAGAGTTTTCGGAGGAGTTTTGGGCAAAATCCCTGATTGGCCAGAACAAATATTCGTTCAAACATACAAGGGTGCACTCAATCTTTGTGTTCTCTGATGTCCAGCAATCCAGTCACCCTAATGGATTGGATTATACTAGCAGTGGGGGCCAATAACTTTGAGAACAAGGTGAGCTATGGATGCTGTCAGGGGCAAGCGGCCTCAATGGGACCCAGTAAACCAGCTGGGAAAACAGCCAGAGCACCTGAGGAGACCCCTTATGCTCACTGGTGTCACTTTACTGCGGGGAAAGTGGACATATGGCCGCTGCCTGCCCCACAAAAACCCCAGTCAAAGGGCCAACTCCTTCATGAGTAAATGTGAAGAGGGGATTGGAATGCTAATGGTTAGTATTCACACCTGTTGTTTTGTCTTATCTCAGCTTGGCATTTTTCCCAGACTGGCCTGGCTTGGTGTGTGAACTGGGCTGTGTAGGCTGGGCCAAAGTTCGCTTGATGTCTGTCTGTACTTTTCTAATCAGTTCTCGCAAGGACTCTGAATGAATCTATCCATTTTAATAAAGATCTTTCTATTTTCAAAGAAGATTCTATTGAAGATTCTATTGAATGGACTCAGTTTGTTACAGTAAACAAGCCTAGTATCACCAAGCCTAAGAAAGGATCATCAAAAGCAGTTTTGGGAACAATCCCATCCTCCTCTGATTGTGGTGGAGCAGCATAGGGATCTGGGCATCTCGCTGTGGTCTGGGGTCCAGACCCACTGATGGGAGCTTCAGAATGGATGATTGAAGATAAAGGACCCATAGTCCTACCCATGATTGTGTCCAACTCCTCCAAAGGGACCCGAATGATGGTTCAAGTGTTAGTGGATTCCAGATGTTCCCACTGCTTGATGCATCCCAGTGTAGTGGAAGGGTTGGGTTTAACTTCAAAACCCCTCCACAGACTCATTCAATTTACCCTATAAATTAGGAAGTAAACTGCACCTGTGTGTGGTGGTATTTCCATAAACTCAATGTCGTCTTTCAATGCTATTTTTCTTTCTCTTCACATCAATAGTGCTGGCTGTGCATTGCTTTCTGCTCCTTGGTCTTCTGGACAAGTAATGTATCACCCTGAACCAGTTCCCTCTCTACAACCCTCACTCAACTCTTTTCTTTCTTAGGTTCTGTATGATTGCACTGCTCTTATTTGTTTGTGATATTTCCCCATTGCAGTAAAGACCCTTTTCTTTAGTCAAAGTTGTCATTATTTCTGGTCTAATCTCCTACAGGAGAATCCTAGTATAAATTGGTGGAGAATCCCACTGTTGCTCACCTCTTGCTGAGCTGCCTTCTATCAAATTCCTCTAAATTAATTATTACAAGACAGGCCACCTATTTGGGTAATTGTGTGTGTGTGTGTGTGAGTGTGTTTATGTCTGTGTGAAGTGACGTCAAATTTGCAGCTGACTTATGGCAACCCAGGAGAGTTTTCAAAGCAAGAGACTAACAGAGGTGGTTTATTATTGCCTGCCCCTGCATAGCAACCTTGATATTCTTTGGTAGTTTCCCATCCAAGTTCTAGCCAGGACTGAGCCTTATTTATATTAACAATGTCAATATTATTTATTGTGTCAATTTGACAGTGCAGTAATAATTATTCCTTACACTTGAACCACACATTTCCTTTAATAGGGTAAGGGTTACAATTGGAAGTTCATTCATTTGTGAGTTAGGTTAGGCTGAAAGATTTTCCTAGGGCTACAAAAGATCTGGTTTTTCCCACTGAAACCCAGCACTTTAGCTCCAATACTATAGTCATTGTGCAGTCCTGTACACCATTACTCCACTATAAGCCCATTGGTTTCAGTAGACTTAGCCTTAAATAACTTTACATAATTTATACAGTGAATCTGCAAAATGTTGAAAAAATATAATTCTGACTATGAGATGGAACATTCACTATTGCAGATAATGGGCCCAGTCCCACCAAGGAGAGCAGCTGATCAAATGGAACAAATTCATAGAAATCAGTATAGCATCTCTGCATTCCTTCACTGGATGAAGTTCATACTGTCTTCTTTCAAACACCTATCCCACGTGTCCCCTGACTCAGGCTTCCTGAGAAAATTAGAAATAAAGCCAATGATCCTACTGAAAAACACCAGCAGCCTGTTAACAGTGGAATAATATTACCAGGATGTGTAAATCTACACTTCAAAATTCATTATTAACTTTAATCAGACTTACTCAGGCTCATGACTCTAATGACTCCAGTGACCTTTAAAAAAATGTCAGGCATGTTTGCCAGGTAGATTTTCTGTATTTGAAACATATGCAATTATCATAAAAGTTATGAAGATAGTAGATATTCCTTTTTCAGATTCCGAGGAAGATTGCTCTTTTAGTTCTTTGTCTTCAGTAACAATAGCACGAGTTTCTGCTCATTGGTTCCTGATTCCTTCCTGGCAGATCTATTCAATAATGTTGGTAGTTTAAACAATAATTCTTTAAATGAGTTGTTTATGCATGGGTTTTGCACATGCTTGGCTCAAAAAGTGTGGAGGTATAAGGATTGTCAGATTGGATCAGACTTGTTGTGGATCTAAACCAGGGGTAGGGAACCTGCAGCTCGAGAGCTGCATGCGGCTCTTCTGCCCTTGCACTGCGGCTCCACGAGCCAAGCCGCCAGCTTCATCCTTGCCTGCCCTGTAGGCAGCAGGGCGGATGCACCAATTGCCCGCAGCCGGCTGGGCCGCGCCGCGGGCCTCCCCTCTCGCCTGCCCCGTTGGAGCGGGGCGGGTGCTTTCCCGGTGGCCGGCAAGGCCGAGCCGCTGGCCCCATCCTTGCCCGCCCTGCAGGCAGCAGGGTGGGTGTATCCATGCGCTTCTCAGAATGAGTGGAGTAAAAGGTAAAAAAACCCTATACAGTGTTATCTTTATTTTAAATGTCAAAAATTATTTGCTGCTCCAAGTGTTTTCTTTTCCCGTGAAAAACGGGTCCAAATGGCTCTTTGAGTGTTAAAGGTTCCCTACCCCTGATCTAAACCAATGATCCTGTTACCTAATCCGAAATGTACCTTGTCTATCGTATTTTTACACCATCCTTCTTCAAGGAGCTTAGAGTGATTCTGCACTCCCCACTTTATCCTTAACAACAACTCTATGAAGTATGCTAGGTTGAGAAAGAATGACTAGTCCAAGGTCATAAGAAGACTGAAAGCAAATCTAAATGCTGATCTAATCTAATTACATACCATGTTGGTTCTTGGTTTCTGTACTATCAGTGGTCAGCTTGACCTCTTAGTTTCTGGACAATTTGCTGGATTTATTAGTGTGCGATATGAGACAGCATCTGCTGTAAACCTAGAAACAGCAATAAATTAATGCAGATCTACCTGTGCATTCCACATAAGAATTTTGAATGCAGTTTGGTTTAGCCCAAGGTCTCATCATACAAAAATGTATATCTTAGAATATCTGAAATTGATGCTCAAATGATACGTCATGTAGGAAACACTGATGAAATCTCCTGATTTTTTAAAATTAAGCCAATCACAGGGATTTCAAACTTGTTTTAAAATCTGTATCCCCCATTCTAACCTAATAGCAGTTAATTAATTGGGGCAATGCACTGTAGATTAGGAAAATGGAATAGGAGAAAAATTAATCTCTCACTCCAGCTGATGCTGCTCAGATAAATTAGAAGCCTTATTGACAGCATTTCCAGTCACACACCTGTTGCGAGTATGATATGGCTATAAATTCTCCCTGTTCTTAGTTGAATAAAAAGCAAAAGTGCATGGCGAGGAGGCTGAGAGAAAATTCTGTTTCATTCAGTAGAGTAATATATATGGGTATACTGTTTCTTCTGTTTATATCAGAAATTTGATGTGTCACTTCTTAATCTCTCTTCTTTTCCCCCCTTTTGGTGGCCTGCCTTTACTGTGGCCAGACATGGTGAGGGGAAACAAAGGGACAGGCAGATTGGCCAGTTCTACATTGACCGGATGATCAGTGTCGTGGTTAAGAGTGGCAGACTCTAATCTGGAGAACCAGTTTTGATTCCCCACCCTTCCACATGAAGCCTGCCAGGTAACCTTGTGCTAGTTATGAATTATGTAAAGCTGCAAAATATGGCTTGAACTAGTAATCGACATGATAAGGCAAGTAAAGTTGATTAAGTACAGTACAAGCAGTCACGCCATATCCGTCCACCCTCACTCCCTCCCCTCCCTCACTCCCTTTCCGTTGCATGCCACCACTCCCTTCCCTCTCCCTCCGCTCATGCTGGTTTTTTGTTTTTGTTTTTTAATTCTCCTGCCACTGCTTGGAGAGGCAGCTGGCCAGAGGACATGAGGCTGGATCCCTTGCCCCATCATGCTGGAGACTACCATACTGAAATACAATTTGGGCACGGTGCCCTGTAACCAGTCCACACTATACCTTAGGCCAGTGTCTCTGGAACCAGCAGAGAAGAGGAGCAGTGGAGAACAGCAGTGGGCCAGAAAGGGCTGAGAAGTGGGCCAGAAAGGGCTGAGGAGCTCTGATTTTTCTTTACAGAGGGCTTTTCTCAAAGCCACATCTTTTAAACAGTGTATTTTAAACAGGGGGTTTCTCTTTTTTTCTCCTTGTCCTAGGGCTGCTGATTGGTAGAGGCTGCTGAAGGGGTGGGGCTTCTCACATTTGTAAATCTTTTCAGTTAGTGCTGAAGGGGTGGGGCTTCTCACATTTGTAAATCTTTTCAGTTAGTGCTGAAGGGGTGGGGCTTCTCACATTTGTAAATCTTTTCAGTTAGTGCTGAAGGGGTGGGGCTTCTCACATTTGTAAATCTTTTCAGTTAGTGCTGAAGGGGTGGGGCTTCTCACATTTTTAAATCTTTTCAGTTAGTCTCTGGAACCAGCGGCGCGTGCCTAACGGCGCGCGCAGGTGTTTTACTAAATAAGAACATATTTTAAGGGATAGTAGAAGGTATAGAAACCTTAAGAGGGAGGCACTAATTAAAATCAGTATTTGAATATCTAAACAAAATTAGATATGAAGGCAGAAAGCCAGCAGGGGGATGGGGGCTTTCCAGTGTTTTGCACTGAGTGTCACATGTATGACTATCTGCCACTAGGGCAGAAGTCGTGGGTGTGCCCTCGCTGCAATGAGCTCCTGGCACTCAAGGAACGTGTGCGTTCTCTTGAAGCCAAGGTGGCAGACCTGGCGAAGCTGAGAGAGCCAGAGAGGGCAACAAACGAGGCTTTCAGGGACCTAGCAGCCGGGTCCCACTCCCAAGGTGACATCTCTTCAGATGTCATCGAGAATGAGAGTCTGGGGGACGGAGGGTGCCAGTCTGAGGTGGTGGAAGATGCTCCCTTAGATGGGACCCCTTCCTTAGCTGGTGGTCAGATATCCTCTCGCACTGAGGATACGAGGTGGGGGGCTCCTTGTAGTGGGTGATTCGATCATTAGGAATATAGAGAGTTGGGTTTGTGAGAGGCGTGATGACCGCATGGTGACTTGCCTGCCTGGTGCGAAGGTTGCGGATGTCACGCTTCATCTAGATAGGCTGTTAGACAGTGCTGGGGTGGAGTCAGCAGTTGTGGTCCACATTGGTACCAATGACATTGGGAAATGTAGCCGGGAGGTTCTGGAAGCTAAATTTAGGCTGCTAGGAAAAAGGTTAAAATCCAGGACCCCCAAGGTGGCATGCTCCGAAATGCTACCTGTCTCCACGCCAAGCAGGGCGAAGCTAGGCAAGCGGAGATACAGGGTCTCAATGCGTGGATGAGAAGGTGGTGTAAGGCAGAGGGTTTCAGCTTTGTCAGGAACTGGGGAACCTTTTGGGATAAGGCAGGCCTGTACAAAAGGGACGGGCTTCATCTTAACCAAAGAGGTGCTCAACATTAAAAAGGTGGCAGAACAGCTTTTAAACTGATCCTTGGGGGAAAGCCGACAGGAGCTGAGGTGACTTCGGTTCGGAATACAGAGTCCATGGAGATGCAGACAGAGAGGGAGGTTTTTCTAAATCAACCACATACAAGCGAGGAGCATAGCAATGTGATAAGTGATAGTGTCTACAAAAGGCTAGAGGGCAAAACACATAAATCCCAGGTTAGGGACAGAGACAGAGTATACAAGTGTCTCTGTGCTAATAGTAGAAGCATTCGACCTAAAATGGGGGAGCTGGAGTACAGAGTTTTGAAGGAGATTGATATAGTGGGCATCACAGAGACATGGTGGAATGAGGAGAACCAGTGGGATGCTGTTATCCCAGGTTACAGGCTCTACAGGAAGGATAGGACAGGGCGTATTGGGGGTGGGGTGGCCCTCTACATCAAAGAGAGCATAGTGTCACATAAAATAGACAATGTAGGGGGAGCTGATTCCTCTACAGAAGCACTGTGGATATCAATACCAGGGGTGAAGCATAGTTTAACATTAGGAATATATTATCGTCCCCCTGACCAAAGTGCACAAGAGGATTCTGAGATGGAAAAAGAAATTAGAGAGGCCAACAAAAGCAAAAATGTCGTGGTAATGGGCGATTTTAACTATCCCCACATAAACTGGAAAAATGCATGTTCAGGTCATGGTAAGGAGAGAACATTCCTGGATATGCTAAATGACTGTGGCTTAGAGCAGATGGTTGTAGAACCAACCAGGGGAGATGTGATCCTAGATCTAATTCTATGTGGGACCCAGGACCTGGTGCGGGAAGTCAGTATTGTTGAGCCGATAGGGAACAGCGACCACAATGCTGTCAGATTCAATATCTCTGCATGCGAACAAGTGACAACTACTAATGTAGTTACATTCGCCTTCAGAAAAGGAAATTTCTCAAAGATGAGGGGGATAGTGCGCAGGAAGCTGAAAGGGAAAATCAAAAGAGTCAAAAATGTCCAAGGTGCTCGGAGGTTATTTAAAAACACAGTCTTAAAAGCTCAGCTGGAATGTGTTCCGCAGAGGGTTAGAAGGCAGCCCAGTCCAAAAGAAAACCACCATGGTTAACACAGGCGGTCGAGGAAATGAAAAAAAAAAAAAAGATGTCTTTTAGAAAATGGAAGTCCAACTTAACTGATGAAGAATACCAGAGAGAACACAAATGGTGGCAAAAGAGAAGCAAGTTAGCTGTAAGGGAGGCAAAAAAGGATTATGAGGAACGCATGGCTGCGAACATCAAGACTAGCAAGAAACAGTTCTTCAAGTACATCAAAAGCAGGAAGCCAGCTAGGGAAGTGGTAGGCCCGTTAGATGATGAAGGAACAAAAGGTGTGCTAAAAGATGACAGGGAGATTGCAGAGAAGCTGAATGAATTCTTTGCATCTGTCTTCACCCAAGAGGAGGTGAGGAAAATTCCTGCACCTGAACCAAGCTTCTTAGGAGGTGAATCCGAGGAACTAGCAAAGTTAATGGTAGACAAGGAAGAAGTTCTGGCAGCCATTGATAAACTAAATGCTACCAAATCCCCTGGCCCAGATTGCATTCATCCAAGAGTTCTTAAAGAGCTCAAGCATGAAATTGCTGATGTTCTCACATTAATATGCAACTTATCCCTGAAATCAGGCTCCATCCCTGAAGACTGGAAGATGGCCAATGTCACACCAATCTTTAAGAAAGGGTCTAGGGGACCGGGAAATTACAGGCCAGTCAGTTTGACATCTGTTCCTGGTAAATTAGTAGAATCTATCATTAAAGATAAAATTATTAAACATGTAGAAAAGCAAGACCTGCTGAGGAAGAGTCAGCATGGCTTTTGTAGAGGCAAGTCCTGTCTTACAAACTTACTAGAGTTCTTTGAGGGTGTAAACAGACATGTGGATAAGGGGGAACCAGTGGACATTGTCTACTTGGATTTCCAAAAGGCTTTTGACAAAGTTCCTCACCAGAGACTGCTGAGAAAACTCAGCAATGAAGGAATAAGAGGGGAAGTCCTCCTATGGATTAAAAACTGGTTGAGGAACAGGAAACAAAGGGTGGGTATAAATGGGAAGTTCTCACAATGGAGAGATGTAGGGAGTGGTGTCCCCCAAGGATCCGTTTTGGGACCACTGCTCTTTAACTTATTCATAAATGACCTGGAAGTAGGGGTGGGTAGTGTGGTGGCCAAGTTTGCAGATGATACCAAATTATGTAGGGTGGTAAGAACCAAAAAGGATTGCGAAGAGCTCCAAGTGGACCTTGATAAATTAGGTGAGTGGGCTAAGAAATGGCAAATGCAGTTCAATGTAGCTAAATGTAAAGCGATGCACATAGGGGCAAAGAATCCAAACTTCACATACACGCTACAGGGGTCAGTGCTATCAGTCACAGACCAGGAAAGGGATTTGGGCGTCTTAATTGATAGTTCCATGGGAATGTCAACTCAATGCATGGCAGATGTGAAAAAGGCAAACTCTATGCTGGGGATAATTAGGAAAGGAGTTGTTAATAAAACTGCAAGGATTGTCATGCCCTTATATAAAGCAGTGGTGCGACCGCACTTGGAGTACTGTGTTCAGTTCTGGTCGCCACATCTCAAAAAGGATATCGAAGAGATAGAAAAAGTGCAGAGAAGGGCAACGAGGATGATTGAAGGATTGGAGCACCTTCCTTATGAGGAGAGGCTGCAGCGTTTGGGACTCTTTAGTTTGGAGAGGAGACGTCTGAGGGGGGATATGATTGAAGTCTATAAAATTATGCATGGGGTAGAAAATGTTGACAGAGAGAAATTTTTCTCTCTTTCTCACAATACTAGAACCAGGGGGCATTCATTGAAAATGCCGGGGGGGAAGAATTAGGACTAATAAAAGGAAACACTTCTTCACGCAACGTGTGATTGGTGTTTGGAATATGCTGCCACAGGAGGTGGTGATGGCCACTAACCTGGATAGCTTTAAAAAGGGTTTGGACAGATTTATGGAGAAGTCAATCTATGGCTACCAATCTTGATCCTCCTTGATCTCAGATTGCAAATGCCTTAGCAGACCAGGTGCTCGGGAGCAGCAGCAGCAGCAGAAGGCCATTGCTTTCACATCCTGCATGTGAGCTCCCAAAGGCACCTGGTGGGCCATTGCGAGTAGCAGAATGCTGGACTAGATGGACTCTGGTCTGATCCAGCAGGCTAGTTCTTATGTTCTTATGTTCAGTGTTTCCCAACATTTTCAACGTCACGGTACCCTTGACCTCACTCTTCATATCTCACGGTCTGCCATCCCCCCACCTTCTCCTCCCAGTGCCTCTGCTTGCCACCCCCACATCCACTACCTTCCCCTCCCAGTGCCCCTGCTTGCCACCCCCACCACCTTCTCCTCCCAGGGTGAAGTGAAGCACTGTGGGACGGGAAGTGGCTGCTGACCTTGCTGTAGGTTCTGTCTCCTGGGCCAGCTCCATGGACTTGCTGGCACCAGCAGAAGACACTGCAAGAGTGAGGGATGGCATGCAGGGAGGGGTGGGAGAGGGCCCGGCATCTGGACATGGCCCACCCACCCTAGCATAGGGAGGGGAGGGAGGGGGAGGGGTGGCATGCAAGGGAAGGGGGAGTGAGTGAGGGGTGGCATGCAGGGAGGGGAGGGAGACTGAGCATTGCGGTTCCCTAGACTTATTGTCTTGGGTGACTTCAACGTCCATGTCGACACCGCCTCGTGTACGGTAGCTGCGGACCTAGTGTCATCCATGGCGACGCTGGGCCTCTCCTTGGTAAATTCTGGCCCCACTCATGAGGCCGGGCACACACTAGACCTAGTCTTTGGGTTGGGAATTGATATGGTCATATCCTCTATTGATAGAGTGCCATGGTCTGACCATTATGCCCTGAAGGTCCGGATGGATATGCCGTGACATCCCTGTCTAGGCGACAGGCGGATTTATGCCCGCCCGCGGAGACTTATGGATCCTATTGGATTCCTGAATGCTCTGCGGGACCCTGAACCTACTGGCACCCTCGATGAGCAAGTGGAAGACTGGAATTCCTGCCTTTCCGATGCCATCGAGGTTATTGCTCCCCGGCGCCCTCTGCGCTCCCGGTCGCGGCTAGCTCCTTGGTACACTGAGGAGCTACGCCATATGAAACAGGAGCTCAGACGGCTAGAGCGAGTGTGGAGGCAATCTCGTGATGGGGCTGCGCGAACATCTTATAGGACGTTTATGAAGGCCTATGAGATGGCAACGAAGGAGGCGAAGAGGACATTCTTCTCCTCCTCACTGGCATCTGCTAGCTCTCGCCCGGCACAATTATTTCATATCATTCGGTCACTCACCTCATTGTCTGAGGGCTCTACAAATCACCAATTGGCTATTAGCTGTGAGGCATTTATGAGCTTTTTTGCGGATAAAGTCGCGTTGCTCTGCCAGGACCTTCCTTCCACCTTAGAGACAATAAATGAACTGGAGGCTCCCTTGCCGTCTTCTGGCGCTTGTTTGACCCAGTTTTCCCTGCTCTCTGAAGCCGCTGTCGACAGGGTCCTGGCTGCTGTTAGACCTACTACCTGTCCTCTGGATCTGTGCCCCTCCTGGCTTATTAAAGCATGCCGGGTGGAGCTACGACCCCACCTGTTGAATATCATCAATAGCTCCCTTGAGCAAGGAGTTTTTCTGGGTGGGTTGAAGGAGGCAGTGGTCCACCCACTCTTAAAAAGACCATAGTTAGATCC
The DNA here is from genome assembly GCF_021028975.2 of Sphaerodactylus townsendi. NCBI lineage: Eukaryota > Metazoa > Chordata > Lepidosauria > Squamata > Sphaerodactylidae > Sphaerodactylus > Sphaerodactylus townsendi. Next base: position 42,480,709 of record NC_059431.1, read on the forward strand.
TGGAGATCTGGCCAATTACCGCCCTGTTTCGAATCTTTCGTTTCTGGGGAAGGTAATTGAGAGAGTGGTGTTGGAGCAGCTTCAGGGCTTCCTGCAGGACACATCGGCCTTCGATCCCTTCCAGTCCAGCTTCCGTGCTGGGCATGGGATGGAGACTGTTCTTGTCGGCATCACAGATACGCTCCGTATGCAACTTGACCGAGGCCGATCGGCGCTGCTGGTGTTGTTAGATCTTACCGCAGCGTTTGATGTGGTCGACCATGACCTTTTGACCCACCGCCTGGCCGCTTCCGGGGTGCGGGGCACTGTCCTTCAGTAGATTGCCTAGTTTCTCCGGGACCAGGGTCAGCAAGTGTGGTGCGGGGACCAAGCTTCCCGGAGGTGCCCACCAAGCTTCCCGGAGGTGCCTCAGGGGGCACTGTTGTCCCTGCTATTATTTAACATCTATATGCGACCCCTTGCTCAGTTGGTACGGAGCTTTGGGCTGACCTGTCATCAGTACGCTGATGACACTCAGCTCATTCTGTTGATGGAGAGGGGAACGGTCGTTGCCCCTGTGGCTCTCCAGCATTGTTTGGAGGTGGTTGCTGGTTGGTTGAAGTAGAGCAGGTTAAAACTGAACCCGTCAAAGATGGAGATCCTCTGGCTGGGGCGGGAAGGAGGGGGTGGGGATTTCCAGCCGCCGATATGGGAGGGGGCTACATTGGCATTGGCCTCCTCCGTTCGTAGCCTGGGGGTCCACCTGGATTCATCTCTTTCAATGGAGACCCAGGTGGTCCATGTAAACCGGGTTGCGTTTTTCCATCTGCGCCAAGCCCGGCGGCTGGCCCCCTTCCTCTCTCAATCGGACCTGGCCACCGTGATCCATGCAACGGTCACCTCCAGACTGGATTATTGCAACTCACTCTACGTAGGCCTTCCCTTGCGTCTGATTCGGAAATTAAAATTGGTCTAGAATGCGGTGGCACGTTTGCTCACAGGAGGTGCCGCTGGAGACCATATCTCGCCTGTGCTGTGTCTCCTGTACTGGTTACCGATTGAATTCCGAATCATTTTCAAGGTGTTGGTTTTGACCTTTAAGGCCTTGCGCGGCCTGGGACTTTCATACCTACGGGACCGTCTTGCCCCACATGTTCCAAATCGGCCTCTGCGCTCAGCAGAGGAAAATTTACTGGTGATCCCTGGCCCCTCAATGATGTGGCTGGCCTCCACTCGGGCCAGAGCCTTTACAGCTCTGGCCCCTGCCTGGTGGAACGCTCTACCTCCAGCTACGCGGGCCCTGCGGGATCTCAATGAATTTCGCAGGGCCTGCAAGACGGAGCTGTTCCACTGGGCCTTTGGGGAGCCCGGCCACTGATACCCCCCTTTCTAAAATCTGTGGACCCTGCCATTCCCCCTCCCTCTTCTTTCCTCCCCCCCTCTTTTCTTAGGGGACTATGAGTAGGACGCCATTGGTAATTTTGATAGATGCTGCAATTTAATGGGGGTCGATTTTAACATATAGAGCCATATTTAATAACTATTTAAAATTTGATTTTATTTGTGCTGTATCTATTTGTTTGTTCACCGCCCTGAGCCCTTCGGGGGAGGGCGGCTTATAATAATAATAATAATAATAATAATAATAATAATAATAATAATAATAATAATAACAACAACAACAACAACAACAACAACAACAACAACAACAACAACAACAACAACAACAACAACAACAACAACAACAACAACAACAACAACAACTCTCTCAGCCCCATCTTCCTCATAAGGTATGTGTTTTGGGGAGGGGAAGGAAAGGCAGTGGAAACTGCTTTTAGATTCCTTAGAGGTGGAGAAAAGGGGACTGCAAGTGGGAAAAATCAGATAACAAACCCTCTTTATGAAGGAGAAACTAGAAGAACATCATTAAAAAAAGTTACAGCCCAGCCTCATCCTTGTGTTGTATGTACTGACAGGGAACAAGGAACATTTCTGTTAAGTCAAAAGCTTTCATGGTCAGAATCAACTAGCTGTTGTGGGTTTTCTGAGCTGTGTGGCCATGGTCTGGTAGTTTTTGCTCCTAACGTTCATTCGCAAATATTGCTGCCATGTTCAGAGGCATATTACAGTACGATGACATGGCTCTGAAAATGCTAGCCACAGATGTGGCTGAACATTAGAAGCAAAAACTACCAGACAATGGCCACACAGTCTGGAAAACTCGCAACATCCATTTCTGTTTTGTTTTTAACAGGTGGATGTTGAACAATGTGATCCTACATCTGTAGTTTGAAATGCCACTATCCATTCCACCACTTCACATCTCTTCCAAGCATTCCTACTTCATTCTGCTGCTTATGCAAAGCTATGAATACAGGTATACCTTATACCACATCAAACTCTCACACCTGAAATTTAGCATGACCAAATAATGGAGATGTCAAACTGCTTTTGGTATCCCAAGTGGCCTGTTTTTTTAACATAGTCATTTGTTTAATAGAATCAGAGTGGTAGCCCTAGTGATGTTAGGGTAGGGACATAATTATAAAACTCCAAGGACAAAAACCAGTACAGCAGTCAAGTGGGAGAATCAATTCAAGGCAATATATATATATTTGCCAATGAAAACCATACTGAGGGCTGGATGTGGAACTATTAAAACAATTCTAGCACTCTTGGGTACCATTTACCCTTCTGTCGAAACCCTACATTTTGATCCTCATGGGCTTCCCTAGGATGTAGGTACTATTAATTATGTGTGACTTAGATGTTTTGGCAGTTTGAAATACTTCTTTGTCCTAAATGATTAAAGTTAGCGACCTGTTAAAGTCACAGTAATGCCAAGAGATACATTTTTGATCAGGCTGTACACATAGGCAAAAGAATGAAGGAAGGAAAGGTTTAGGAAAGGCAGGTTATAATAAAAGCATAAAAATAATATTTTCAATTCAAGCTGGACTTGTTGGTTTTGGAACAGGCAGCTTTTCCCAGAAGTTATTAAAACTATTGCTCTCCTGAGGAGTGGCTGAGGTAGCACTGTAGATGCACTGTAAATTGGCTGTATCAGCTTGTCATTCCAACAGTGACACTGGAATTCTTTCTTTAAAAATATGCTATCAAGGATAATCTATGCTACTGACTGTATGCAGGGCCATAGGTGCACACTTTGATAATAATTTGTGGGTTATAAAATTGGCAAACAATTCTGCTTTGCAGAGTCAATATTTCTTTATGCTCAGTGCTTAGTGAAATTTGCAGTCTGATCAAGATGTGATTACTTTTGTGTGCATTTTATTGGCATTTATTTATCTCTCACCACTTTTGGATCAGAGTTTCTGATAGGGATCTAGTTGTGCTCTCAAGGACAAAGTGGGAAAAATGCTCAGAGCAAATATGTTGATCCTATTTCTTTTGCTGATTTCTTCATCTCATGGCTTTGGGATGACTCCATTTGATTCATGGTACAGTAAACAAACACAGTTGATTAAAAAAACACAGGTTATCAGATTCAATTGGATCTGTAGCATGACCAAAGGTAAGCCCAAATTCTTTCCTTGAGGGAGGAAGAATAATTTACATTCCATCATGTAAGTATTACAGTTCCAATTTCAAAAATGTTCTCACAAATGTGATTCAATTCCATATAAGTGTAGCAGTAATTTGGGTGTTGTGGGTTTTCGGGGTGATGTGGCTATTGAAAACCCACAACAGCCATTCGTTTCCAGCTGTGAAAGCCTTCGAAAATACATAGTAGTAATCTGTTAGGGGGAAAAACCAGATTTCACCTATAACAGGTACTTGGAGGTACAATATTCTTTAAGCATTAGTGTATTAAAATTTCTACAAGTAATGCACACAAACAAACAAAACCAGCATCATTTGAAGTTTGTGCTGATTCTATTGCTTTAGATAGGTGGTATTTTGATTTCTGACAAAATGGTAGGTTTCATATCACATAAAACATCTGAAATAAATACACTATCCAAAACTCTAATACCAAGATAGGGGCCCCAATTCATCCTGCATTAAGAATTCTGATGTTTATTTAGTTAAGATCAGCAAATACAGAAGAAATGAAAAAAACTCAGATATCTGAATATGACACAGCAAAATTCTCAGTCTATCTTCTCAGAATGAACAAGTGGTCATCTCTGGTTATCATCCAGGTTTTTTAGTTGTATACTCAATTGACACAGTCTACCTGGATTAAGACTACCAGATGGTCTTAGGCATAAACCACTCTAGCTCTGCAAACATGATAGGCAAACTATGAAACCCAGGTCAGCCAAATGGCATGACTATTGTTACCTGCCAAATCCAGAGTCAAACAGGTGATCTGTCTCTACTGAAAAGTCAGAAGCAGCAAGTCAAGGAGGATGATTCAATTATTGACTTGTATTTTCATATGCTTCCTCTCTGGAACCTCTGATAGGCGCCTCTGTCAGTCACAGAAAAACAGGCTTTACAAACCATTGGTCTGATACGGTAAATTTGTTCTTAGGACTACAATGTTTCCTAAATGTCCTTAAAGCTGAAAAGTATTGAAGTATATTTGTCATTGTAATGGTCTGCTTGCCTATGAAATCTTTATAAATCCTCTAAAAGCAAGTTTGTTCCAACCTTGGCTTTTAAGTTATAGCCTGACAAAGCAATACAAACCAGGTTCTTGAAGCTTAAAAATGTTATCTATGGCACAATGAATTGAGCATCACATATCATATGTTTTTATTTTTGTGTTCTTTACAAGTCCTGTGCAGAACCACTATTGATTTCCTGATGGTACCATAGAATTTTAATGGTCCTAATTTCAGGCACAATTTGTTTTGTGCTGAAGTGTCAGCCCTATTTTAATGGGGCTAAAGCCATGCAACTAGTCAGGTGCAAAACAGCTTAGGGGGCGAAATTTAAGCAAGTGGAAATTGCTTTGACAGACAATCACTTATGTGGGCCTATGCATTAATTCTGGTAAATATAAATTTCAGTTTTTAAAGGAAAAAAAATCATTCCTATGTTTATTATGCTATTTCATCTAATATACTACAAGAACCAAAATATCAAAGTATAACAGCAATAAAATAAAATATAGCATGTGGACAACCTCTTATAATACTTCAAGTGATCTGAGAGATAGAAATGATGAGCAAGAACAAGTAAAAAGTAAAATTAGGGAGCTCAAATGCTTCCTGGTTCAGCTGATACACTATTTGTCAGTTACAATCAATCAGGGAGTCTAATTTTTGACAGACGTGTTTGTCAGTTTATGTACTAATTCATGGATGTTTATTGGGTTGATTCACCCCATTTTCCCTACCAGAGGAGTAAGGAACAATTTCTTCACTGAACATGCACATAGCTTGAGCAAGTTCTGCTCTCTCCTTTGCTGAGCCAGTCACAGAAGCCTGTTTATATAGACAGTTAAATCAGTCACAAATCATATAAATCAATCATTAAAAAACACTTTAAAAAACTCCTACCTTGTGACATTCATTTAAGTAACCCTTAAGGCTGCTGATCAGTTTGGATTGTCCAAGGTTTCACATGTCTGTTCTGGGTTTTCTGGGCTGTGTGGCTGTGGTCTGGTAATTTTTGCTTTTAATGTTTTGCCCACATCTATGGCTGGCATCTTCTGAGGCATGTCATGGAAACTGTGTTTCTCTCTATGGCACTATGACACGCCTCTGAAGATGCCAGCCATAGATGTGGGCAAAACATTAAAAGCAAAAATTACCAGACCACAGCCACACAGCCTGGAAAACCCAAAACACCCAGTTGAGTCCAGCCATAAAAGCCTTTGCCAATACATTTTCACAGTATCATCCAAAGGGAGGGGGCAGACAAATTGCCACTGGCACTGTGGGGGCAGTCTGTGGGCATGGCCTGGGGAGGAATCATTGTTATAACTTTTTCAAGATGACACCAGATTGAGAATTCATCTGCCATTTCCTGGACTGTCTTTGTTGTAGGATGCTCTAGGTAGTCAGTTGCTAGAAATGTGACTTTACTGTATTTTAAAAATTGCAATAGCAACTGGCCAAAGTGATGTTGTGCACACCTACCAAGCTCAGGACCATTCAAGCTAAGCTTGGTGGTGAGAGTAGATGCAATGCCCTACAAACTAAGCAGCACGAGTCAATGCCAGGAGGAACACTCCTCCCTGGCCAGCACTGAAGCCTGTCCTTCTGCTGTCAGGTGGGCCTTGGCCCTTGAGCTCCTTGAACCTCAGAATGGAGAGATGAGGGGGTTGCGCCACTTAATTGTATTCTTTCCTATTGATACCTATTCTCATGGGTCTGTTCCTTCCTTCCTGGCCTGTTGTGGGAACTTTCTTTTATGGATTGGTTCCACTTCTTCCCCAGTCTTTTCCAATCCCTGACTTTCCAAATGATCCACCCTAGGGTCCCCCAATTATTTATTGCATTTCTTTTTGGAATTTATACCCCACCCTAAATGGAGGTCTCAGGATGGTTTACAGAATTAAAAACAACTGTAAAAACAATTATAAATACATCAACATATAAAGCAACCATGAAACCATAGTAATACCCACCCACATACCTAGTGGTGGGATTCAAATAATTTAACAACTGGTTCCGGTGATGGGATTCGAATAATTTAATAACTGGTTGTTTACAATCACCATTTTAACAACCAGTTATGCTGAAGTGGTGCGAACCTGCTGAATCCCACCACTGCACATACCCTCCCCCACCTTAAACTGGATGTCCCCAATCTTTTTGAGCCTGTGGGCACATTGGAAATTCTAACACAGAATGATGGGTACAGCAACCAAATAGCTTCCACAAAATGGCTGCCCCAGGAGGCAGAGCCAGACACAAAATGATTGCCAAAGCATAAATTCAGTAATATAGTGCAGCTGTGGTGTGATGGCAGCTGCTGCCAAAGCAACATTTTAAAGAATGTGCTTCTCTCTGCGAGTTTCTTCCTCTTGCTAGGAATAAGTAGGAAATGTGAGGTGGAAATCAGCTGTGAGGATGGGAGAGGGATTTCCCCTCATGAGTATCACAGCACCTCAATTATCTGTATACGAATAGCTGAGCCAGCTAAATATGAAGGTACTTAAACCTAGTTACTGGAGATGTTAATGGGCAAGACAGATCTTTCTGCAAACCCGAGAAACACCTAGATTTTTAGAAAAAATCGATCTTCAATTTTTTTTCAAAATAATATTTGGATGAGTGTGATAAAAATCCAAAACTGATAAAAGAAGCACTTGTAATTTTAAGCAATGGAGTCATTTAGTGGCTGTTGCTAGATAAACACAACGTTCCAAGGCATGGTTCTGTCAGTAAAAGAAGGGGTAGGGGCAGGCCATTTTAAGGCCTATTTTTGGTATTTGAGGGCGGATTCATTGGGGTCAGAGCTAGGCAAGGTTGTCAGCTCCAGGTTGGAAAAATTTCTGGAGATTTTGTGGAGGAGTCTAAGGAGGACAAAGTTTGGGGATGGGGGAGTCTCAGCTAGATATCATGCTATAGAGGCCAACCTTCAAAGTAGCTATTTCCTCCAGGGAAGCAGAGTTCAGCAAGTAGAGTTCACCTACATAGCATCTTCTACCTGCCACTCCCCCCACCCCGCCACAGCCTCTACATCCCACCCTACCTATCTTTCATAAAGGTCATATATAAAGATCACATAGGCCCTTTCCGCACAGGCACCAAGCGGGGGTGCATCGGCATAAACAATGTTGACGCACCCACCCCCTCCGGGACCATTCACATGGACGGTCCTGGCAGGGCAGCAGGCAGTGGCGCAGGCTTTGCACAGACTGTGCCGTCGCGGAATGCCATACCTCTCCTTCTGGCTTCCAGCACGTCGCAGAGGCCAGGGACACCCCCCCCTGCAGGCTGGAGCAGCGGCTCTGGAGTCGCAGGCCAGGGGGGCGTATCCCCTGGCCCCTGCGATGCGCCAGAAGCCAGGAGGAGAGGTATGGCATGCGACGGTGGGGGGAAATGGCGCCTTCCAGCTGCTGCCGTTCGCACGGCAGCAGTTGAAAGATGCTGCTTCAGAAAAACCTCACTCAGGGAGCGAGGTTAGGAAGCAACGCCTTCGCGTTACGTGGGGGTGGCGAGGCCGGCGCTGCTGCGATACAGCAGCACTGGCCATGTGAACCCCTCCCCAGGGACGCAGTTTTTAGCGTCCCTGGATTGCTGTTATCCGTCCGTGCGGAAACAGCCTAAGTCCGTGGTGGTGAACCTTTGGCACTCCAGATGTTATGGACTACAATTCCCATCAGCCCCTGCCAGCATGGCCAATTGGCCATGATGGGAATTGTAGTCCATAACATCTGGAGTGCCAAAGGTTCGCCACCACTGGTCTAAGTCTTTCTATGACCGATTATGCACAGCACCTACAAGGTGTCTTGGGAATGTCTTTTAAAAAATCTCATTTTTTGTTCAGACAGCACAGATAAAAAAAAGAGGGGCAAGAGGCACACCCCCCACCATTTCAAGCTCTTGTGCCTGACATTTTGTGTGCCTGCAGCTTTTTGTTTAAGGTTTTCCCAGGAAGTTTGCTCTGCAGGTTTCGCTGCTGGCTACCCTTTCAGCCCAAAAGATACATGGTTGTTCACAGCTTGTCCTACCAATTCCAGCAATGTATAGCTTTCCCATTTATTTATTTTTTTGATGAGCTGCCTTTGAAGACATGAAGACACAATATGAAAATTGGCATGGATTCTGAAATTGTGTCTTTGAAAATTTTAAAAAAGGGGAGATATATATTGCCAGGAATTTGCAGGATGAGCTGAGTACAACCATGTACCTTGTGGGCTGAAAGTGTGCCCAGCAGCAGAGCCGCAGAGCAAACGTCACAGGAAAGCCTTAAGCAAAAAGCTGCAGGCACAGAGAATCCCTTCAGCATCACAAAATGCCAGGTGCAAGTGGCGGAGGAAACTGACAGGAGAGCTTTAATGGTTGGCTGGGAAAAATAAGATATCTCCTCAGCTCCTGAGCTCTGCACAACAAGAGCTTTGCACAGCAAGACAACTCGCATATGATTTGAGGGGGGAAAGTTGATAGTTTTGCTTTCTCAAAGTAGGATGGCTTGAGCAGAAATAAGGCATTCTGAGGACATCTTGGGAGAAAAGCTGTGCAGAGTTACTCCCAGAGGACACCATTTTTCTGTCCTCAGGATGTTTTATTTGTGCTGTGCAGAATGGGCCTGTGTTTTTCTGTTGCTGCATTTCTGGAGGAACTTTGAGATGGCAAGAGAGCGAGGAAGAATTTTGTGACCCCATTCCTCAAGTTCAGCTGGAGAGGGAACAAAGCAGCAGCCTCTTCCTAAAATAATGGACTCTCAGAGGACATCTTGAGTATAAAAGCACCCATTCAAAATAATATTTCTGGGCAGTCTTGTGGTATAGACTGAATTTTGACCGGATACTTTAATAGCAGTCTCTTATAACTATTCCTTGCCGCCGAAAACTGTCTGCTTCACTTGCAAACAGTACTGAATAGTTTTTCTTAATGTTTGAAATTGTGACACTCTGGAGCTGTTATTACATACATTATTTGTCATTTGAGAAGAAATGTTTAATCTGTTCCAGATGCACCAATCAGGGTCAGTCGAATCACCTAGCAGTTTATCTTGCAACCTACTCACAGGTGGTGAGTGCTGGAAGTTGAATGGTTGGCACAAAGTATGTGTCAGAACAGTTCAAATGTATTTGTTGAGAAAACAATAAGTATACAAGCATAATTACATATTACTTTGCTTGCAGCTGATTCCCCTCCCCCGCCCCACTACTGTGTCTATGTCTGCTCCAGCCTCAAGATATTAAAAGGCACACTGTTAATAGCAAAAATGAGTAAGAATTCACATTTTTGAGATTAATCTCTCTATATAAAAATCTATCAGTTCATTTTTCTGCTGACAGGTAATCTCCCAAACTACTGGACCGATTGCTTTGAAATTTTCACACAACGTTGCATTCATGTGCGGCCAGGTTTTCATGCTGTTTCCACACCTCCTGTTGTGTACATGCCACAACTGTGCCAGTTATTGTGTACATGCCACACTTGTGACAGTTGGAACCACAGTTCTGTTCCGCAACAGCACCATCTGCTGGCCATCAAAGCAACACCCTCTGATACAAGGGAACCAACCATGCCTTCCTTGAAAACCACTGCCTTATGGAGTGAAAAGGATGGGGCGGGCTATCTGCACATGGCCCACCCACCCTAGTGGAGGAAGGGGAAGGTGAGGGAGGGTCCAGGGGTTTGCTAGACCAAACGCTCTGAAATTTGAGCACAACATGGCTCATGCCTCCCAGCATGTTTTACGGTAGATAATTTGCCTGCAAGGGAAGGGAGTGAAAGGGACAGGACTAGCCCACCTGGACATGGCCCACCCACCCTAGCAGAGGAAGGGGAACGTTAGGGAGGGACCTGCAGGGTTGCCATGCAAGGGAACGGGAGAGAGGGAGGGGAGTGAGGGGCCCCTTGCCTCTCCCCTCCCTTGCAGTCATTGTGCAATGACACATGTTCGCTTCCCCTTTTCTTCCTTTTCCACTTCACCAGACTCAGCCACAGCAACGCGTGGCCGGGCATGCTAGTTTAATATTAGAAGTGCAAGCTATAGTATCCCATTTCCCAGTCCTACTTGGCAGGAGGGAATCAAATTTGGAGTCTTGATGGGGGAAGAGAAAAACTATCAAGTCCTGCAAGACTCTTGAACTGAACTTTTCTGTTCTAACATACTGTAAAATTAGCTTGTGCTATGTAATTACAAACTGTCCAAAATTTGTTCTTGAGCTATGTGGCCAGTTCTTGCCTTGATTGGTTCTAAGCTGCAAATCCTTTAACTTGGAGACCCAGAGCCAAACGAAATGTGTTGGCATAACCCATGCCCACCAACAACATTTTAGAAGCAGGTTTTTTAAATTGCCATGAGGCCGCAATTCAGATCAGATGTGTGGCAGCCCCAGGAGCTCTAGCCCCAGGAGCCCTGCACCTGAAAAGGGGGTGAGGGGACAAGAGCTCCTAGAACCACAGCACCATGCATGCAATCTGGAATGGAGCCTCCTGACAATTTTTAATAAAACTAATGGCGTCAGTGACCATAGACTGGACTCGTGGCTGCTATCACATTTAGTTTGGCTCCCAGTGACTAAGCAATAGCACTAACTGGGTGGAAATGAAATATGGGCACATCATCACATTAAAAAGAAATGATGTTTGTTCTTTGCCTACCATGGCAATGGCATTCTCTGGTCAGAAGGGCTCTCTAATATTCCTTGTTGAATGTTGGATTGTGTGTAGTCTCTCTGGAAGAAAAGGAAACAAGCGTCCTATTTCTCTGGTTAAAAAAACATACCGAAGACAATTAATTGGGCAGAGGGAGGTGGAAGTCAGGATGTGACTTATAGTGCAGTTAAGGAGAACTACTCCAGTCTAACCTCATTCATTTCAATGGGCTTAAAGTGGAGTAATTCTTCACAGGATTGTGTTGCAAGTGGAAGAGAGGCCCAGAAGTCTTGGCTTTCCCATCTGTACCCCAGTGTAGTATCCAATTCACATGCTTGTGAGTACTAAATCTGTAATTCTGGATCAGATCAGTTACTCTACTAGCTTGACTTCAGAAGGCTGATGCAAAGATTCCTTCACAATTAGTCTCATTTGTTCTTTAAAGGAGAGCTGCTATATAGTTCAAATCTGTATGAATGCCAGCAATAAAATATTCTAGGGTTAATGATTCTTCACTCTAAAACACAGGTGTGAAACTCATGGCCCTCCAGATGTAATGGACTATAGTTCCCATCATCCCCTGTCAGCATCATGCTGGCAGGGGATGATGGGAATTGTAATCCATAACATCTGGAGGGCCACGAGTTTAACACCTATGTTCTAAAAGAACCAATTGTAAGCTCTCACAAAATATTCAGCAGTCACAAATTCTCCAATTTAAAGGGGATCATCTCATCCCCACACTATTTCTTCTTTTCCTCCTCCTGTCAACTCCCATATCTCCCCTTTTAGTACAACATTACATCATTAACTATAAAGTGGGATCTAATCTATGAATCCATAATACATTTCTTCTTTCATTTTTTCCTTTGATGTGATACCCTTATCCCATTTAGCTTTCTAAACAAAACTTTTCCATCTCTGTCTCATATAAGGATATGCATTCTTAAATGTTTGTTTCTCATCTGAAAATTTGTTTCTCATTTAAAATTTGTTTCTCATCTCAAAGATCTGATCTTAAAAGTTTTTGTTTCACACAGGATAGTTAATACATACTGCGTGGACTTGCTTAGAGGACTGGGACCCAAGGGTTCAAATCTCCATTCTGCCATGGAAGCATACTGGGTAACTTTGGCCCAGTTACCAAGGATGTAGGTATAGATTTTTTATGGGGGGGTTGGGGGCCACACCCGCCCCTAGGGCATGGCTATGCCTCCCCAAGCCCCGCCCCTGACCTAGCGCTTATAAAAGCACTCCAAGGTCGGGGATGGCAGACTCCCCTGCCCTGCCCTCCACCTCCCCTCTAGGCAGAGGCATGAGGGAAAATAGAGCCTGGTGCAAAATCTGAGTTTTGTGCCCCGCCCCCCCGGGCAGCTGCTGTGATGCTGAAATTCACCCTCAAACACCACTTTCAATGGTGTTTAGAGAGCCCAAATTCACCATCTAAATCCACCTTAAAGGGAGAATCTGGGGTCCCTAGTTAAACAACATTGAAAGTGATGCTGTTTTGGGGTGGATTATCCCCCACCCTGAAACAGCATCACTTTCAATGTAGCGTAGTGGTTAAGACCAGGTGCATTCTAATCTGGAGGAACTGGGTTTGATTCCCAGCTCTGCCACTTGAGTTGTGGAGGCTTATCTGGGGAATTCAGATTAGCCTGTGCACTCCCACACATGCCAGCTGGGTGACCTTGGGCTAGTCACAGCTTTTTGGAGCTCTCTCAGCCGCACCCACCTCACAGGGTGTTTGTTGTGAGGGTCCAAGGGCAAGGAGATTGTAAGCCCCTTTGAGTCTCCTACAGGAGAGAAAGGAGGGATATAAATCCAAACTCTTCTTCTTCTTCTAAACTGAGGACCTTAGATTCTCCCTTTAAATCCATGCCAAAGGGGGTGGATTTAAAAGGAGAATCTGGGGAAATTTGGGGGGTGCCTGCTGTCAGGGGTGCAATTGTTAAGCTAGCAGCAACAAACTTTCAGGGTATCTTTAGGAGTCTCTCCTAATGATACCACCCAGGTTTGGTGAATTTTGGTTCAGGGGGTCCAAAGTTATGGACCCTCAAAAGTGTAGCCTTCATCTTCTATTAGCTCCCATTGAAAACAATGGAGGATGGGCACTCCCTTTGGGAGTCCATAGCTTTGGACCCCCTGGACCAAACTTCACAAAGCCTGGGTGGTATCAATAAGAGACTCTCCTGATAATACATCCCAGGTTTGGTGAAGTTTGGTTCAGGGGGTCCAAAGCTATGGACCCTCAAAAGTGTAGCCTTCATCTTCTATTAGCTCCCATTGGAAACAATGGAGGATGGGGCACCCCCTTTGAGAGTCCATAACTTTGGACCCCCTGAACCAAACCTCACTAAACTTGGGTAGTATCATCAGGAGAGTCCCCCAAACAATCTCTGAAAGTTTGGTGCTGCTAGCCCAAACAATGCGATCCCTGCAGGCCAAAAACTGAAAAAGCACTAAAATGTTTTTAAAACCCACAAACCGAGGGGCATCTACTAGGATTGTCCCAGTTGAGAACTCTCACCTGAACAGGCAGTTGTTAATACCAAAACAAGTTTTATTAATAAATAATGTCAAATAATCAAATTTTAAAAATTACCAACATACAAACATAACACACATAGTGGCTAACTAGAGAAAAGGAAGGAAGTTGGATGGCATTAGGAAAAGGTGATAACTATCAGTCCTGAAGGAGACATCCAAGAAAGCAGTACTGATGAGTAAGATGACCAGCACTTCTGAAATTAGAGAGCCCCCATGCAAGTGAGGGTGAGTACACAGATTCAAGATGCATGCACACATTATAGGGACTAAAAGATCTGGGATTTTTTAAACCCTAAAATAGATCCTGAGGCAGCATGAGGTATTTGGGCAGGAAAGCCAGAGGACAAAGAAATAAATTGATTCCTTTTCTGAAGTTTGGACAAAGGTTAGGAGAGGCTTAAAGATTTGATAACCATTCAACTGATGGGTGTGGTCCCAAGAGAATGCCTGGATTATTTCCTTAACTGCTGATTGATTAGAGAAGTAGGTGCAGATATGGTGAGCGACACAATGGGTTTTAGCTGATCCCATTGTTAAACCAGGCACATCTTAGGCTGAGGGGAACAGATCAGCTTTCAACTCCTTCCTGTCCAAGTTTGGCACAAAGTGGATCCCAAACTCTGAGGGACATTCCTTCTGGGAAAGCAGAATTTTGTTGCCAATCTTACCGGTCCTCTTGCCTCCTTTAAGCCCTCTAACAGGAGGAGGGGGTCCAACGGCTAATAACTGAGTACAGCAAGCTTGGCATATATATGAAATATCACACTTGATTTGAGAAAAATGCATATATTTATACAGAGAAAAACAGAAAGCAGGGGTTTGGATCCAGTTGTTCAGGCAGAAGGGATTCATGCCCATCTTCCTTATATCTTGCCCATCTTCCTTACATATTGTATCTATTCAACCTTCAGAAGTTGAAGGAGAAAGTATGGAAGATTCACATTCATAAACGTCTTGTTCTTTAGTGTTTGGATCCAACCCAAATTAATAAAAACCACAGGCCAGGAGCTTGGGTGAAAGCAGCTCATATATATCCTTGATGTTGGGAATCTTCAATGAAGGCCTCTTTGTTCTGTATTCAAGAATGGAGGAAAATGCCTGTGTGGGAGTGTAAGAACAAATCTTGCGGAATATCTCAAGATTTTGATTTTCCCTGGGCATCTTGACATAATGATACAGTTAATGTATCATACAATGTTATTTTAATATGAATACATTTCTATAAATATAGATAATATAAAATATTCAAAGGCTAGCAATTATTATTTTAAAAGGCCTTGGAAAATAGCAATTGCTGTCTAATGCTTACCAATTAATGCTCCTTTGATGACAGTACAATGAAACCCCAGGCACATGAGAAAGTAGGAAAACTGTAAATGCACTATTTTTTTTTAAAAAAGATATCAAATGGCTGAGAAGAAAGTAATCTCTCCAAGGAAACCTCAACCAGCCTTTGTAGGTGTTCTTTCTTTACCTCATGTGTAACAAGCAGAGTTCTGTCATATGTTGTTTCAACTGGCTATCCTTTTACTACTATTTGGAAAATCTTTATTGCTAACAGAAACTGTCACCCTATTTGTCAATTGGAAATATCTCTTAAACTCTGACTCTCAGAAGGAGGGTGTTTTGCAACAATGTAGGCAAAATTTTATAGGAATATTGTTTTTACCACTTGACTTCAAAGAACAAGCAAACATGACTGGACTATAACTACCTTGGACAAATGTTTTTGTGGGGAAATGAAATTTCAGCAAAAAATAAGAATGAAAAAGATGAGGAGCATCCCAGCATCTCAGATGGATACTTTGGATGATCATACTAAGCATAGTAAATGCAAAGCTCAGTGCACCAAACTTTAAGTCTTCAACAGTGCAATTTTATAGTGAGCCCTTGGCTTGCATCCTTAAAACACCACTAGCCACTGATTCATATAACGTTTCAGGTTTACTGTTGGATTTTTTTTCAGCAATCCAAGTTCAAATCCAACTCAGGTTCATTCATTGGGTGCTTATTCCCAGGAAAGCATCCTTTGGTCGGCACTGAGAGTGCTGCTTTTATGTTCCTAGTTCCCACTTCTACAATTCTTGATAGATGTATCCTTTGCATTGAGCAGAATAGACAGATCCTCCACAATCAGTTTCACAAGATACACACATTAACACACTATGTAACATTGCATCAGTGTGACAGAATGCAATCTCACCAGTTTAGAATAGGATCTTCAAGGCTTGCAAAAACAGAGTAACAACATCTGCGCATTTATTTTGTACTTTCTGATACTAGGAGGCAAGAGTGGATTAACTCCTACTGCAAAGCTATTTATGCCTTTCTGATGAGAGTTTTTGAGCAACAGACCAATAATAATCTCTACATTTTATCTTATTGCTTGCATGTGGGAAGCTCTGTAAATAACCAGGCTGTGGATAGAAAATGGAAATGCTATGATGTAGTACAAGTGACAAAAGAGGGGCAAATAAAATTGCAAGGATAATTACCTTGAATTGTTTTAACCCACTTTAAAATGTAATAAATAGGACTGTTCACCACTATTCCCCAAAGACAGTATTCTACTTTAATGATGAAAGGTGGAGTATAAACCAGAGTTATTAATGTTATTATGGCCATCTTTTGTACTTTGAACTTGCCTAGTGCCAAACTGTTTGCAGAATACTTTAAAACAAGCTGTGTAAGCAAACACTCTTGCCACAGATGGCACTTTATTTCTAAGCAGCAAATACTTATAGCTTCTGCCACTGAGGTACTGTCAGCATCTCTTTTCTTTACTATTCATGCCATATTTTTGTCTAGTGGTCCGCATCTCTTACACATGCAAGTGTACTCTCATGTTAGGAATTCCAGGGCAGTTACTGTGCAAAGCAGATGTAGGAGGAAGAAGGCGTGGGGCTTCTGCCTTTAAAATGAACAGCCTGTGTCTTTTGGGTTAAAGAGAACAGCATGTAAATGTCAGGAAAGAGGAAATGAGAGCTTAAGAAAGCTGCAAGCAAGGCAGAAGGGAAGAGGAAGGAACTACAGAGTGAGGTGGGCCCATTTTAGAGCTGATTCCAGGATTACCCTAAACCGTTGGTTGAAAAAAAGAAGAGGGAAATCCTGCATCTGAGGGTAAAGAAGCTTTACTCCAAGGCCTGCAGTTTAAAACTGGACCTGACCAGGTTGAGTGCAGCATTGAACTGTGGGCTTAGCCTAGCCAGGGCCAGCTTCAGTCTGCAGGTTTACCTATGAAGGTCATATGAGCAAAGGTCACGTGAACCTTTTTCAAAACTTTTTACTCCAAACTTTTGAAAAATAACAATAATTTTATTTTGCATACCCCTATCTCTCACCATTTTAAACCATGTTCAGGTCCATAAAATTGGACACGATCTTATCTTTACCAAACTTGGGGGTATTCTAAGCTGCATCCCCTGGAACTATGCTGAAATTTTTGTACGCCAACCTGAAAACAAAGTCTCCCCAGAACCCCACAATTACTCCCCTGGGACAAAATGGACCTTAACAATCTGGAAAAAGCTTTTTTTTTGGGGGGGGGGGGGATTTGCCTTTTTGACTCCCTTGAAACTGTGCCTTTTTTAAAAGCCAAAAATATTTGGCATACCCAAATGCCCACCCGCCCTAAATAACAGTGCTATAGTATAGAGTGGATTCATGAGGCCACATCAGACCAAATGAAAATGCAAAGAGGCTTTAGCAGTTGATGGTGATGTTGAGAAAGTCTCAAAAACCCATTTTTAGTTACATTTATTAAATGGCAAAACAAATTCTACAAAATTTTAAGAATATTTGTGGGCATTATTTCAGTATATCACATCAACTAGCATTCCTGCTGGGGGCATGACATCTGATCTCAGCAGCTGTTGGCTCTAGCACTAGAATGTTTTTGAAACTGCCATTAGCGACAACATGATGACACTTCTGGCTAAAAACTAGAAACTGATATCAGTCCTCCCTAAGAACTGCAGGAAATGCTATGCAAATAACACAGAGCCTCTAGTGATTCCAAAAGAGTTGTGGCATCACCACCAGCACAGTGTCTTTACATCCCTGATCCTGGCTCCGGCCAGTTGCCTGGTCCCTGCTGGGGAAAACCCAGAAGAGTTACCATAGAGTTTCTGGCAATCCCCAGACATTCACTTCTAGGTTTTCCCTGAAGTGACATCTTGCCATTGCTGAAGACTGCTCCCTCCCATCCCCATCTCCCAGTCTCCATCTGGTTGTCAGGCATAGACTGGTTACCATAATTGGTAAGAAGACCTTATGCAAGCATACATGGTCAGAAACATTATGGGGTGTGTGGCAGATTAAAAACTGTCTCATCCTCTTCAAGTGTTGTTTCTGCACATGTTAAGTAGATTTTTTTAATTCCATGGTATGTTTGTTACATATTTTATTTTTGTCTGTGGTACAACAATTCGATTTTTTGGTTATAAAACATTTATTAATGAGCACAAAGTATGCTGTGATATGGTGAATTTTATAAATCATTGTGGGTGTGTGGCTGGAGCCCAGCAGTCCTCGTATACCATGATGCCCACCGGCCTTCCTTTGCCTCAAGGCGTACGTTTAATCAACATAGACACTAAGCACAGTTGATTCACAAATTAGGAGAGGGGAAAAAGTAATTCTGTGTACTATTCCCTGTCTTACCACAGAAATTAAAATAGACGCAAAATGATGCAGATGGAAAACAGTGTTGCCATGCATTTTCCATTGTGCCATTCCTTGTGTTACAATTGCCTAATTGTTCATAAGCTGCACAAAAGAAATGCCTTTTATTTTTTTTCCAGGCACTTAAAGATGACTTAAGTGTCACTTAGTAAATTGAGGAAACAAAGAAGTCAATTTATGGATCAGTTTTTTTTCTTTTCCCTGTGAAAGAATTGATGTTATTGGTTTAGTGGTTCTTGAAAGGTGAGGGATTGACGGGACTATATTGTAGAAATGTTTCACACAGTCAGGTCACACATGCACATCTCTTCTGAAATAAGGATTGCAACAGGAAGATTTTGTCTACTTACATACGTGATTTAAAGCTAAAGCTGTCCTTGTAAAAATACAGATGGATGCTCAGTGAATTTTATGCTGTGAGTGAGAAACTATAATTTATGAAACCCAAAGCCACTACATATATTCTTGGTTTTCCTGTGCGTGTTTTTGAATGGGGGAGAA
Source organism: Sphaerodactylus townsendi (assembly GCF_021028975.2). NCBI lineage: Eukaryota > Metazoa > Chordata > Lepidosauria > Squamata > Sphaerodactylidae > Sphaerodactylus > Sphaerodactylus townsendi. Next base: position 42,499,623 of record NC_059431.1, read on the forward strand.
AAAGGACTATGAAGTGATTTACAAAAAAACAACTTCAAGGTACACTTTTGCAGTTAACATTTTAGAATTGGGCTGCATGTTGACTCTAAAAACGAGTTACAATCCAGCAAAGTGACAAAGGTGACAAAGAGGGAGCCATGCAAGGGAAGGGAAGGGAGGGAGGGAGGGAGGGGAGGGAGTGAGAGGTGACATGCAAGGGAGGGGAAAGAGGGGGCCCGGCATCTGGACATGGCCCACCTACCCTAGGAGAGGGAGGGGAGGGGTGGCATGCAAGGGTGGGGAGGGAGGGGGTCCCGCATCTGGACATGGCCCGCCCACCCTAGCAGAGGGAGGGGAAGGGGAGGGAAAGGTGGCATGCAAGGGTGGGGAGGGAGGGGGCCCCGCATCTGGACATGGCCCGCCCACCCTAGCAGAGCGAGGGGAAGGGGAGGGAAGGGTGGCATGCAAGGGTGGGGAGGGAGGCTTAGACACATTACAGTTAATGGGCCTAAGTACAACTTTTGTGTTGTACTTGTAGTATCATGTAGCTCTCATGAAAATGTATCACTAAAGAAATATGAACAACCACAGCATAACTACTGTACTGTCCCAAGTCAGAATGGCCATGAAAGTAATCAGAAAAAATCCTAGAAGATCAATGACCTGGGGAGTCCCCAAGTGAGAAGGAGCTGATCCATCCTAGAGATGCCCTGGTCCTATATGGGGTGGGAGATAAACCACCTCTGCAAGGCAGCTAGTTGACCTGCCCCTTCGAGGGGTGGGAGAACATCTGTTGCCACTGCTACAAGGGAGCAAGAAGCCCTAGCCCTGGGCATCTTGAAAGAGATAGCTCTTTCTACTGAAAGAGATGACTTTTTCTATTGATGCACTTTCCAGGCTGGTTTTGGATTCTCAATACGCCCCTGCTATCATCTATGAGCCTCTTCCATTTATTGATTTGTAAATGTCTGCCACCTTTAAAAACAGGAGGGTATGGAGGAAGGGCATGCGTATTATAAAGACCTCTGTGGGTCTCAGCTGTCTCTGTCACATTTTCCTGCTACACAAGCAGCCTGAACTGTCCCCACCCTGCCCAATTTCTGAACTCTAACATTATAACTTTTTTTCTAATCAAAGGGAAGAATGGAAAAATGACAGAAAAGAAAAAAAACCTTGTATTTCTTCTTTTTCCTTTCACTTATGTCTTTGTCCAATGGCACAAAAATATAATTTCCAATTAGAACTTCAGACTCTAGATTGGAAAATTCCTGGAGGATTGGGGTGGAGTCTCAGAAGGGCAGGGTTTAGGGAGAACAAGGAGTTCAGCAGAATTGAGTGCCATAGAGTCCACCTTCCAAAACTATTTTCCCTGGGAAACTGATCTCTGTATTCAGGAGATCAGCTGTGGTTCCAGGAGATTCCTGACCTGTATGTTTGCAATGTTACTCTCACTGCATACCTTCCCCCTGTACTGAACAAAATGGACATGTCAGGGTGAACTCTGCACATTGCATATTCCTTTTTTTCGGATTCTCTGTCAAAGAAGAAAAGGCCATGTAGAGATACAAGCAGTCACTGTTTTGGGCCCTAAGTTTTATGAAATGTTATCAGATGCAACAGATGGGCAGCAGAAATACCTGACTTGTGTTACCTATGATCATGTAAACTTTCAAAACAGTGCAAACTTTTCAAACAGTAAACTTTGTATATGGGCCCAGACTTTTGGTAGGAGACAGGTTGCTGTTGCTTATGTTGGATTAGTGCCAAACACAAGATTTGTTTATTTAAATAACATTTTGCCAATACTATGCTTGGAGAATTGAGGTACCTACGCCATTTATGTGTCCATACTTGCAGTTAGAAAAGCCAAGGCAAAGAAGCAAAATTTTAGCTTTGGCAATCTCCCTAAATTTTCAATAACAATTATCATTTTTAATAATGGCTTCCCCCATATGGGGATAATCTGATGAAAATTTGATTTTATATTTACTAGGCCAGAAAAGGTAAGGGTAAATCGCAAGCAATTATCTAGAAGGGGAAAATCACTTCTGTCATCTTAGAATTCTTTTGTTATCAGAAAAGCAGCAGAGCTGGTCCACTAAAACATCCTGGTTTGAAACATGTATCAAATATTATTAACATCACTAGCTGCTAACAAGAACATATGCAAATCCAGCTTGTCCTGATTGTAAAATAGAAAAATGTGGTGCAACCTTCACATGCAATATATAAATAGTTCTTTTGAAAACCTTTGAACTGGGCAAAATGAAGCCATGAATCTGTGCAAAGGACGAGACACACCATGGAAAACAAAGATGCTTGGAAACAAAGCACTTTTTGCATCCAAATGAAGAAACTGGAGAGCAAAATCCCAATCTCAGCAGTCTTCCGCTGACACAGTACTTTTCAGGACCATTTTACTCAGAAAGGCAGCAGACTTAATAAAGGGTGGCATTAGCCTATGGGTTTTGTTCCCAGTATATTACAGTAGAATCCCAGTTATAACTATTATGATTTTTTTTGCTCCTACTTGATATGCTTAAGGACCCCACTTACATAGTTACAGAATAAATAAAGCTGAAAATGCTACTGACAGTGCCTCTGAAAATGATGATAATTATAGATTACTGCACGACAGGCAAATATCTGATAGGCCTACAATGATATGATTAGATAAAGCTCTTTAAAACAGTAATTCACGTTACACTTTTAATATTTTACTATATTCTGATTCTATATTCCACATTGCTATTTCCAAGCTATAAATTTCTAGATTTATTTGTTGCCATTCTCTGTTTTTTTCCCCTGCCGTACACAGTATTTGTGGGCTATGGCAACCAATCCCCTTGGGCTTTCTTTTGCCTTAATTTGCATAAACACAGGCATCATATGAATATTCAGTGAGTGGCTTTGCATTAAGTAAGTGCCCTTAATCAGCTTTTCAGTTCAGTTTTATTGGTTGCACCACAGTCAGTTATTTCATCCAGAAAATCTGAAGGCCTTACAAAGCTAAGCAGGTAAGGACTGTAATTCTTTTATGCATTTAATGAAAGAGTATTATCATTTGATTATATAGGTTCTAGGGAATGCTTAAAGATTGGTGGTTTGCTTTGGGTTTTTGTTTTTCATATGCATCGTTTTGGATTTTCTTTTCTTCTTTTCCTTCTCCTTCTTCTTCTTACTGTTATTAACCCATGCCGGTCAGGTGGGCATACGCTTGTGAAATTTGCATAAACATCAACTCTCAATGAATAATTCATCAGGGTTATTTTAAACACTAGCTAGACTCCTGCTTTGGATGGCTCTATAGCACCACAGTTTGATTGGCTGTATGGTGTTTTCATCACCAGCAGAATTCCTATAATATAAAAGGTACTTTAAAAAAGCTGGATTGAATGTACAGTATTTTTTTTAAATGTTCATCTGTTTTTACCCCAATGCAAATTATACAGTGTTTACTGGCTGGCTATTAGTATCTCTCGTTTAAATGAAGAAGAAGAAGAAGGAAAAGCATAACCGTGTTGGCAGTGGCTGCCATTTGTAGCCTTGTCCTGTATCTGTGATTTTAGATGCCATTGCCTCTGTATTCGCCTTTAACTTGCATAAACATGAGCTACATGTAAATAAGACGCCATTGAATTCATATGGCATGGATTACCAGACACCGTGCATTTTCATCCTGTCACCGTGTGCTATACTTTATTATTAGACTTTCCCATGTGGGCCAGTATGATCGAGGGTGTGTGTGTGTGTGGTAATTATAGAATGGGAGAGTTGAATTATGTTTAAAGGTAAAAATGTTTGTGCCTTAAGAAAGGAATGGTTCAATGAAACTGCCATTGGACTCAGAAAATCTAGTGCAATAATTTGATAAGACTGAATGCCATCTCTAGCTATTCCTTTTAGACATTTGAGATACTGGGTACCTAATGTTATCATTTAATCTGTGTTATGCAAATCAAAAATAACTGGTTCCAAAGTGTAACATTGCAGATCTGACTATTCACATAAACAGTTCTGATCCAGAATAACAACAAAACATAGTGCACTGATGTTCATTTTAAGTCTAAAACACAGAACAGCAAATAATGCAGAGAAGCAACTGTTTTGATTATTACAATGGTAGAGGAATCCACACATTTATCCCTGAAACAGTGTAAAATACATCAGTGCAACAATCAGTAATATCTCTCTCTCTCTCTCTCTCTCTCTCTCACACACACACACACACACACACACACACACACACACACACACACACACACACACACACACAGAGCAAGATTCTGCACTTTTGTATAGCAAACTATAATATTGCATTGAAAGAAAATGTGCACATTGCAGTAATCTGGCATCCCAGAGACATACAATATATTAATATGCAATTATGTGCAGATATAATGTGTCCTTTTAACTGGGAATCTCTAATGCTGTGATGCTGCATTCAGTAAATACAGAAAAAGCTTTCCAGGACTAGTAACAATCATACTTGTGAATTTTTTTTGGGGGGGGGGGGGATCCTTGAGAGAGCAAATCGGTTTGGGTGTTGTTTATTGATTGATTTATTGGAGGTAAACTGTCTTTCTTAATTACCCTTTCTTTAATGTAATGGAATCAAAGACTTATTTCTAAAACATCTGGATAGAATTCCTCCATAAAACATGTGATTAATTACCTGTTTGTCTCAACTATGCACATACACACATACACACATTATTTTTAGCTCATGAAATGTTAAAGAGAAAGTGTAAATAGATTAAACATTCAAAAGTTGTAAGGGGACATAAGAAAATCCCTTCAAAGATTAGAAAAAATTATTAGAAAAAATGAGACAATGCTACATTAAATGCAGAAAAATAAAGATTAATTTTAAAAAATACATATCTGGCAAAGTACACTTAACTGAATTGTTCATAATCCAATAAATCACTTGTGTTTTTAATCCTCAACAATTAAGACGTTTAAAAGCATAATAAACCTCAGGAAAATGTTAATACACTAAACATAGGTTGTTGTTATGTTCTTTACATATATAATTTGAATTGTCAGTAAAAATAACTGAGAAACCAACAAAATTATAAACATGTGTATTTCATTATTAATCAGAAACAAAAAGTAATAATATGATTATCAGATATATTTTTTACAATTCCTAAAATATATCCAGATAAAATGAGGAATTATTTTTATTTTTATATGTGCATTCCATTTAATAAAACAGATCTCTTTGGGCTATGGTTTGACCAGTGGGCCTGTCCTAAGACATGATGCAGCAGAAAATAGATGGGAAAATATGGGCCTGAATATCAGAAAACATGACATTGCACTAGCATTGTGAGGTAGTTACAATGGCACTGCAGGTAGGTATACAGTGGCAAATTTATGGGTAGAACAAAAATTTAAAGAAGCTCAATAGCGTCTCTATAGAAACAAATGTGGTTCCATTTTCTCCTTGAATGTATAGAAAAAAGGAACTTTATGAGAAACAATTGGTGGATCTAATGAGAAAGAAATGAAGGACACATACTTTAGATATTTTATACTGGTTTGTAAATAAAATAGCAACCTGTAGTGAGTGAAGAGTACATTTAGTTCTGTTCCTCTGAAGGCTTCTTTCAGGATCCACATGTGACTGCCATCTATGAGTTGGTAGACGGTTTAGGGCAGCAGCATTTGCAGTTTAATTTGGAAGGATGTTTTTACACATCTTATGGTTTATCTCAAATTAACTTTATGATTTTTTTTCTGTGAAATTGAATGTTTGAAGTATTCGACAGCCTAATAGAAAGTTTTGTCTTCACAACTCAAAAATCAATGCCCAATTGTAAGTCAAGAGAGTGCTCCTGCAAATCATTTCTGTGCATTAGTCAGCATGTTTCATACCCATGGGCTTGCTTAACTGCTCAGAGATTTGGGCCTTATGCATGCCTTTCTTATATATAGGCTGATGCACACCCTTTTCTGATTTTATGCAACAGAGTACTTCCTACCTGACATAGCATGAGTGTAAGAAAGCAGTATTCACCCATTATATTGGAGACACAGCCTGATTAATATCTCCCTAGGGGTTTATGGTAGTTTTCTCTTCAGTGGAAGTGTACTGAGTGAGTAGCACCTGCCTGAGATATACTAGCTTATCTGTGTAACAAAGAAGCTCATCCTGAATATTCTGGTAAAGATTTGATGGTTAATTTCTGTCTGGTCAGAAGCCACACATTTCATTCCAGCTAAACATTTGGTAGTCAGTAGCATTTTATCATGTGAAACATTGCGTAAAACTTCCCCCCCTTTTTAAAAAATCATACACTTGAATTATTAAAATTACCCTTTTATTCTTTGGAGCCCAGGGCAGGAAACTAGGATTGCAAAATGCTCTCCCATATAAGCATTTGACTGGATTCACACCAACCCTTTTCAGTAACACTGGCACAGCATGGATCTTCAGCATAAAAACTTGTGCCCATTTAGAAAGTTAGAAAGGGCAAGGTGGTGTATTTCTGCAAATCACTTCTGCTGAGGTGACTTACAGATCCCACAGCTGGAAGTCTATTTGACCTTGGATCACAATTAGGCACAGGATGGAGGGGAGCTGTTAAGGTCCAAGAAATTTTGACCAATTTTGAAAATCACAGTGGGTACTAGCAGAAGATACATCATCTTCAATCTATTGGGTCCAGTTCATTTATGGCTTTGACAGTTATTGTTAATGAACAACGTTTTGGAAGCCATTTTGTGCCATTGCATTGCCTTTTTCACTTGAAGAATACTTACTTGTTCTAGAAGCAATGTTTTACAATCAATGGAAAAGTTGGGGTGGAGGTTACGTTAAACAGTATTCATAGAAAGGGAAAGCAAAACAAAAGGAATGCAACACCTCCTCCCCCAGTAATAAGGCTTTTCATTTTTTTTAACACAAAAATGCAAGAGAATATATACTATTCTTCATAATTGCTTTGTATTCATACTGAATTTAATGTCATTAATTTTTTAAGTTGCATTGAACTTTGTGTTATAACCATTGAGAGAAGTTTCACAAGTTCAGGTTATCAACAGGAAATTGGCAACTGCAGTTGTCCATGGGTATCAAAACAAGGGTGGGAACCTTATACCACAATAAAGCTGCTTTGTCTTGAAAGTATCACATGACTTATTTTTGTTTTTTCTTGTGCATATGGAATTTGTTACTTGTAGATTATATTCACAACTTTGCATGTGTATGCCATGCAAAAACTGTCTTTGGGATGGGATGAAGAGCATAACTACCCCTAATCTTAGCCAGTAGGTAGTTTTTGTGTGTTTCAGCTCTATTGCAACAGACCCCTACCAGATTGGTGCAAAGATTCCACAGTTGAGCTTCCCCCTCAATTTTTTCATCTTTATTACAGGCAAACCCCACCACCACCATTTTTTTTACTGGAAGAGAGACAGAGCATATGTTTTTGGAGGATTTCTAGTGACTAACTAGCTAATATAAACAAGCAACCAAAGCCCCTGAAATACAATATGTCATGCAATTTGCGAAGTTTGGGTAAATTTTATTCTTTGATCCTCCCCCCACTTGAAAAAAAAGATTACTGACATGTAGCAAGCATTTCCAAACCATTAACACACCATTTTATTCTTCCATAATGCGTTTGTAGTCATTTAATTTTTCTGCAAAAATTTTCTCTATTTTGTTCTGACAGCATCAAAAATTTGAGTACTTTTGAAGACATTTTTTCTGCAAACTGCTGATAATCAGGATTGGAAATGAAAATGCTGACAGATTATTAACAATAGAAACATAGCTATAATAGGGTGGGGGACATTTTACCATAATGAATGAATTATTAACATATCCAGAGTTTCATTGCAGATCAGACTCATATAATTTTAGTTTTTCTAAATACTAACAGTTCAAATTGTTATTAGCACTTTTCTTCTCACAAGCTGAATAGATCTTATTAAAATATGTTTCAACTTAGTATTGGCACAATTCTGCAAGGAAAAAAATTGCAGAATGGATTGTTCCTTTTAACAGTTTGTTATACATATACAGGCTTGCTTTCTATCAAGGGAAAAAAGAAAATGTGTTAAAAACTTAAAACTGCACCATAATTATTTGCTGTTTATGTGCATTTTAAAGGCTTACAGATAGGATGCATATTGGGAGTACTTGGTTTTAGCTAAATTTCCACTGCGGCACTTAAACACTATTTGAATGTATTTTTTAATATATATATATATGTGTGTGTGTTGAATCTACATTTATTAATTGCCATTGCATAGCACTTTCAGTGTTTTTAAGGTGCTTTCTTCTTGTGCTTTGAGCACTTTTCCTTTACCAATAGATATTTGAGCATGGCAGTCAATGTCTTTGGCCAGACTGTAGTGGTAAGACTTTGGCACGCAGACATTTCAGATTCTATATCATGTGATTCTGTACCTGTGGATTGTGAGTTATGATTCAAGTGCAGTGTAACAGACATAGCATTTTTAATAAGCATGAGTAATTGCTTGGGTTGTAGTATAGTCCAAGGTCTTACAGTTTTAGAACCTCCTGTTTAGAATACCCTCAAGTGATTATCAATAAAAAGTTCTAAATCAACATTTTATAAGAATGTTTTTTTTAAAAAAAGGAAGGCCAAAGCAAGCAAACAGCAGTAAAAAAGCAAACTTTATAAATATTTAAAAATCTGCATTCACAGACAAAATTAGACAAGCCACCATGTCATTTATCTAGCCCAAATGCTTCCCAAAAAGAGGTACGTACAGTGCAATCCTAAACAAAATGTAAGGATTAGAACAGCATACCTCTGTTTAGGACTGCACTGTACATATCTCAATTTGGCAGCCAACTACCCCCAAGCAGGGTGTGTGTTCCCAGGGTCAATCTGATTATAATATAGTTGATTAATCTATCATTCATTCAAACATTTCTCAACCTCCATCTTATTCACACAGTATAGTTTGTGGGATGAGTTTCAAATATCTCTTCTAAGTACAAGAAATTTTGATATATTTTATATACTCGCATAAGAAATCAGCAACATTGAAAGTTTTGCCAATTTGTAAAGAGATGTTGGAACAACCATAGCTATCTTGTCAGCCCAATTAATTCCAGAAGAAAATGCCTTTGGATTGTTATTTCCCACATCTCATTCAGTTATTCAGTTGTTAAAATTATTAGCACATCTAAGGAATACCAACCCCACTGTTTCCTACTGCAAATCTCTTTATCCAGGAGGAGCCAGGTGGTGTTTCAGCATAGCAAATGATGATTATTGGTGACATAAAAGGCACCCCTTTAAAAGTATGAGTGTTCACAGGAACTCATAAAAACAACAACATCAGCAACAAAAACCATTCAAATTAAACAACCACACTTTTAGTGAAAAAATGGCTGTTTCTCATATTTCATACCATATTAACCATATTTTCATATATTGAGGAGGGAAAAGATGAACTAAGAGGTCCATATCCTTGCCTAACAAACACATAAATTTTTCCCAATGAATACGATTTCAAATTGGCCAAAGGCTGACTTCAGGAAAGTAAAATACTATCACCTTGATGATTATGACATAATGTGGCATATGTTGGCATTCTTCATAAATGTCATTATTTCTGGAAATAGCATACAAAATTACCCTGGAATGCCTTCCAAATGTAACTTGATGTGATTTTATGTGATTATAGATGTATGTGACATGATGGGGCATGAAATGAATAAATAAAAAGTCATTTAAATCACATAATTAGCCATTTCCTTTGCAGCTGTTTAGATCTGTCTAATTTGTCAGTCTGGGTAATTCCAGGCCCCTCCCCCATACCAACAAAGTAAAAAAAATTGCCAATAAGTAAATATATTTTTAGTTTATCTACGTGCACTATATTAGTTTTACCCATTTTTCATATAACCACAAAAGGTACTCTTTCTCTCAGTCTTTTCAATGAGGAAAACAATATAATAGAAGAATATGCTGCTTCTTATAGTATCATGATACTGTAAATGTCAAAAGACTGAATCTGTTTTAAAATATTTTAGTGTATTTAAAGTATACTTAAGTCACTGATCCACAGAGAAAATTGTGCACTACAATGGTGTAGAAGAATATAAATGAGCCAATTTTCAGACTGAGAAACCTTATCCTGTCCCTTTCGTAACCAGTTTTGCACAAGCAAAGACTTCTTCCAGAATCACTACAACAGCAGTTTTGGGGAAAGTTTCATTTTGTTCTATTCTTTGAGGCACCATGACATCACTAGGGCAATTGAACAGCTTCTATGGCCTTTAGAATAGAACATGGAAATAAATAGAACATAAAAATAAAATGAATATGTGCTCAAATATTTTGAATGGAATAAAAAACTATTATACATATGTGCATGTGTGTGACATAATGCACACACATGCTCAGAGGACTAGGGAATATATTCCACATTCTACAAGGTTTATAGAATGGTCTTCTTGAGATTTAGGTCTAGCACCAAAATGGAAGTGAGCATCTGAGAACCGGGATGCCGTGCTCCCTTTCCTAAGTCCTGGGAGGGAGCCAATGCCGTAGCCTGCCCCGCACCCAGGCTGGCGCCTGATCAGGATGCCAGCACAATCCCACTGCAGCCCAGACGATTGGGTTTTGCAGTGATGGGCCTGAGGGACATGCAACCACTGGCAGGTGTGTTCCCTTCACTGAGGTAAGTGTCCCTGGGAGGGCAAATGTGCGAGCATGAGGCTGAACCATTTCCAAGAGTCCTTTCAGTCCCCTTGTGTTGGATGGGGCTGAAAGTGGAGGTGTACCAAACAAAACAAAAAGTCTACACCTGCTAGTAGAAGAGAATGAAAGTGGGAAACAGATAGATCTTCCTGGGCAGCCAGTTCCAAAGTCTTGGAGCCATGACCTAGAAGTCTTGGAGCCATGTCCTATTTTAGGTTGTCACTCATTTAGTCTCAGATGAAACTAGATTTTTAAAACTAGGCATGCCATTTGCCCACTAACAATGGGCAATCCCCTACCCTAAAACTCTTGCCCTTGATCATTTAAGGAGTGGGAAAGAAAATGCTGAAGGTGGATGGCATGGATAGTGATAGTAATTTCCTCAAAACTGTAGCGCTTTTATCACAGAGGCTGTGAAAATTTCTAGAGCATCACTTATACGTGAAATCACTTCCTGTTGAAGCACCACTTTTCACATCCACTCCCCCCCCCCAAAATCATCCAGCATTTGCCAACATAGGAGTAAGTACCCTAGTCAAAACCAGCATGTTGAATTATGTCCTTGAACTGTGCCCAGAAACATATGAATAAGCAATGTAATTCATGGAGCAAAGGTATAATGACCAGCCAGACAGCAAAATTTGGACAAATTGAAGTTTTCAGGCAGCCATCAACAACAGGTCCAATGTTGAATGCATTGCTGTGGTCTAATCAAGAAGGAATGAAAACATGTGAAGGAGAATGAGAGAAAAGCATATGAAGGCGAATGCACACAAACATGTGCGTATATGTACATGAAAAATGATGGTTTAATAAGAGATTCCCTTCCACATCTGTTGAGAGGACCTGCACTAAACACTTTCAAAGGCCCTTTCCGCACAGGCCAATAACAGCGCCCTAGGGATGGCAAAAATGCCCTCGCTCCCCCCAGTGGCGCGAAGCCGCTGTTTCCCAACCTTGCTCCCTGAGTGAGGTTTTTGGGAAACAGTGGCTTCCAACCACTGCTGTGCGAATGGCAGCAGCTGGAAGGTGCCATCCCCCCCTTTCCCAAACGCCTTACCGTGTCTTCCGGCCTTCGGCACGTCACACAGGCCAGGGGACACGCCCCCCCTGCCCTGCAACTTCCGAGCAGTCGTGCAGGGCAGGGGGTGTGTGTCCCCTGGCCTGTGCGATGTGCTGGAGGCCAGAGGACACAGTAAGGCGTTTGGGGGACAGCGCAGCCTGAACGGAGGCTGCACTGTCTTCCCCACCGCAACCGAGACCGTTCGTGCGAACGGTCCCGGGGGGGTTGGGTCAGCGTCATGTATGCCAACCCAACCCCCAGCATGGCCATGCGGAAATGGCCAAAGCCTTTTCCTGTGCAAAACTATTTAGCAGCAATGTTATTCAGTATTTATCAATTAAAGAGTAGCTGATTCCCCACCTGTGCTCTGGCATGTGATGGGACCAGAAGCGGGTTGAGGCAAAAAATCTTGTCCAGTTACACTTCCTGTTACTGGTGTGCGGAGAGTTTGGTTCTTTGAACTATTTACCAGAAAACCAGGCAGAATACCTAGAGAAACTTTTATCTTTTTTGAGATAAGAAAATACTTTTTATTCAGCAAAATAGAAAAAATACAGGCATGAAAAAGTTAACCCCACAATTACTGTGAAGATAAATGCTAAAATTATCAAAATTCCTAGCATTGTTTAATCATTTTATAGTAAGTAGTTTTAAAAGCAAATCAGGTTTCACCTTGTTGCCTCAGTGCTTTTAAGGATTATCAAAACCCAAGTTACCCACCAAGATATTTCAACTAGTCTTTTTCTGATATTTCCATTCTGAAAAATCTGACTTGCTTTTCACAGGGTGCATATTTAGAAAAATATTAGACTTATCTTCCTTTAAAAATGTTTTATCATAATAATGTGGCTATTGTCTAGATAACTGACTGTGTCATAACATAAATATGAGATAATTAACTTAAGTGCAAATAAGCCAATCAGCAGATCCATATGAGTTACATCTGATCTATCAAGATAAGAAAGCCAATTTGAACTCCCAGCCTCTGTTAAAAAGCAATTGATTTAACTGTTCTGTAACTGTTTCAATTAACTGTCCAAGATGAAAGTAACTCTAAGCAAACAACGTTCAGTTTAAAACAGCTGAAAAGTTTTTGAACTCTCAGTTTGCAAACTCAGCAAGAAAAGATTAGTGATATCATAGCTACTGGTATAGTGATAGTATACATATGTTCCAGTAATGGAAACAGTTCAGTTCCAGGTTGTGGCCACAGTTTTATCTGAGCTTCCAGAGAAAAGGTAGGATAAAACAAATTAATAAAGCAGGTACTTCCATTGCTAATTGGTTATTTTATCATCTCCTACTAATATCATATCCCCCCCCCCCCGGATTGTTTATCCACTGTCTAATCCATAACCGTAGCCAGCCTATTCTTAGAACAGTGGCTTCTTCATATGTGTCTAATGAAAACAAGCAGTAAAATGAGGTGGTTTTTGCATGCTTATAACATCACTCTCCTGATTTCTGGATGATTTCTCCCAGTGGCTTTGAACAGATTTTAAATAGCTTGCAATACAGGATGGCACCCTCAATAATTCTGTAGGATGAGTTCCAAGAAGAACAGTAAACTCCCAGTGGAATTCTGTGGAAGGAGTAGAACTACTTGAAAGCATTGCTATAAAAGACAGCAGACAAATACCATGGTTAATTTTACCAAAAGCCACTGAGATGTTCAGGAGAATTAGTCATGTTTCTCCTGCCCTTGTCCAAATTAAATTTATTGGCATGCTCAAAGAAATGATATCGAAAACCCAGCCTAAAGTCCTAAGATTGACAAATGAAGCCCTTCTGGTGGTACCATCATCTTCAGTGGTAAAAAGGTAGAGCCCCGAGATAGGGTTTTTTTCAGTGGTGACCCTGAGATTGTGGAACCATCTCCCCCCAAAGACACATATCAAGCACCTTCTTTATTTGCATTTAGGAAATTGGTAAAGATACACCTATTTTCCCTGGCCTTTGACTGAAGAGATGGCTTTCCCCTTTGATAATGTTATGAGTTTTTAAACAGGTTTTATGCATTTTAATAAGTTTTATGTATTTTGATAGGTTTTATTGTGACACGTTTTAGTTGTTTTTACATTGTATTGGATTTTATGATTTTATATTGTAACCCACCCTGAGATCTCCATGTGTAGGGGAGGCTAAAAATACATAAATTTAATAAATAAAAAATAAAGCATGATAGAATTAAGCACAGGATTGAGGTGAGAGTTTATTTGAACTAGAAAATGATCCATCAAGCTTCATACACTAGACGAAAGCAACAAGAGTAACAATGGGCACATGCAAGCTTAGCATCAAACTGTGTGGTATAAACTTGCCTACAGAACAAACAGTGTAATAGCTGGTTTTCCTTCAAGTGCACTAGAAACTTTGGAGATAATACAGGAAGAAAAGTGATAAAGCTGAGAGTGGTCTTCAATAAAATAGTCATTGCAAATGACTGTTGGGAAAATGTGAGTATTTCAGAGCCATTTGGTTAGTCATTCCACATTTCCATATGTGTTTCAAAGTGTGCCAGAGGACTTAATTGCAGCATTGTATGCGGATAAACTCACCTTTTTTTAAAAAGCTGATTGAAATAGGCTGGCAGCCTTGAACAGTGTCAGATTTAAAACAGGTTGCCATACCTTTCATGTGAGTTATCTCAACATCATCGGGATAGTAGACATTCAGAAGGAGAGGAGCATATCAGCAAATTGACAGCTTTGTGGATGATTTGAAAGCAGAAGCAGGATATATTTTTAAAAAATACCAAAGAAGGAGTGAAGCACAGAAATATAGAGAACCCAACTATAAAGAGTATTGCCAATAGACTATGGCTGATTCCGCATGGGCCAAAAACAGCAGTGTGAAACCGGTGTGAAAATGGTGTAAAAGGGTTTAAAACAGTGTAAAAGGGTTTATACTGTTTTCACACTGCTTTCACACCGCTGTTTTTAGCCCATGCGGAATCAGCCTTTGACAGTAGGCTAGAAGAAAGAGCTAGCATTTCAAATACAGATGGTGGTGTGCTGGAAAAATGCTCATACATCTCTAGTGAGGGACTTATCCATTCTGAGTTCTTCCTTTAGTTGTCTTGCTTATGTAATCAATATTTAAATAATAATGGGAAATTAATTAGGCAATCATGATGGAAAGCAGCAGAGTTCTCTATAAACAGTGACCATATTGTATTGACATTGTTACTAGTGGTAGTTTGCTTCTTCGGTTGATAAGGAGCATGATTACATCCCTTAAGTTAAGAGCTTCACTTGTTAAGAAAGTGAGAGATCCATGTTTGGATTTTCCAGGCATTTTTAAAACAGAAATAGCTGCTGCATGGAGCCCTGAAGCAGACTGAGATCACGAAGGTGGGAGATGGGAGGATTCGTTCTTCTGCCCTACATGCTTTTACCAATAAAATCTGACCCCTCATTGACTTCAAAAGGGGGGGGGGAAGACCCTGGATACCAATCTTCTGCTCATTTCCACCTCCTTCTAATAGGAATGTGTGTCAATTAGCAAAACTATGTGTGGTTGGATAACTTAAACCTCTCATCTTTTCCCCAAGGAATGGCACCAGTCTGAATCAGGGCCTTAACAAAGCTGCAGTTTCTATTTTTAAAATGCTGGGGATAGCTGATCATGGATGTCCCAGTGTCATCTAGTTAGATTCTAACAGAAGAATTTGAAGCAAAGGAGAATCCTTAATGCTATGGTTGGAAAAAATGAAATAAAAATTCTCTGCTCTGAGCTGCTCCAGTTATCTCCTCAAAAAGAATGTACAAACCATATAGAGAAATCTGTTTAAGTAATATTCAGCTTTGGATGCTAATTACTTCCCATCTGCTAAGTAGAGAATCCTGCCTCTGGCAGCGGCCAAGTAACACTGGTTGCCTCCAGGCATACTCAACTACACCTTTCATAATCCATCTAGCCAATTGAGTACTGACATGGGATACCATTCCCAGCTAACCCCTGCAGGTAATCAGCTTCTTGCCTAATACAGCTGGCCTAAACTCCCTTGTATCATTCTCTTCACCCACATAAGAGCAAATGTTAAAAGCTTATAAAATTACATCCAGTTCTTTGCAAGTCCTGTTGAATTATTTTTTCAGTGACCTCCTCCAGCTTGACTGTAACAAATTGCAAATTCCACAGTTTGACATTAGTACATTGGACAGGATAGATTTTCTTCTTATTTTTCCATTTTTCCATCTTTCTTTTTTTAACAGAAGAAAATAAAAGGGGGCTTTTAATCAGCCCCCTGCATTTCCTAAAAAAATATTAACCTATACCAACCATGTCGGTCTCTCTTCCATGCCAATAAGTCTTCTTTAATTGCAAAAAAGTACTATAATTATTAATCTTATTATTTTTTCACTTGAATTTGGAGTCAATGCTCTTTAGAACAAATTTTATAAGTCCCATGTCAACTGGTTGTTGTGATTTTCTGGGCTGTCGGGCCATGGTCTGGTAGAGAGAGACACCCTCACTTCTGTAGGAGTCTATCACATATCCTGCAGCTTTGTTCTGAAAACACTGAAATTCTGGACAACTTGAAAGGTTACTATGTCAGACTGCACAAGGAGGCCATTGAAATCCATAAACACCAAGAAAACTTCAACAAGAAGGAAGACACTCAGAGAATTAACAAAACTTGGTTAACAGTAATTAAAAACACCAGAATTTAAAAAAACAACAAAGTTCACATATGATCATAATCTATGGAGCTCTCAGCAGCTCTACTCTAGCTTCTATCAGGCAAAAATACTAGAGCGGCATTCTTGAGAATAAAAAACATTAAAGCTCCCAGTGTGGTTAGGATTAGGATCTGGAAAAAACCCAGGTGTGAATCCTCACTCTGCCATGGAAACTTGCTAGGTGACTTTGGGCTAGTCACACACTTTCAGCCTCATTCCTGGCAAGTATTAGGATGGGAGACCATCAGGAAATACCAGGGCTGTAAATGTGGAGACCAGCAATGGCAAACCACCTCTGAATGTCTCTTGCCTTGAAAACGTTACAGGGTTGCTATAAGGCAGCTGTAACTTGATGGCAAAAAAAGTACCCATTAAAGTAATAAAATGCACAAAAATCACACACCATTTTACATAACATCATATATATATATAAATGGTGGCAATGACACACTTCTGGCCAATTAACCCACACATAAGAACATAAGAACATAAGAACAAGCCAGCTGGATCAGACCAGAGTCCATCTAGTCCAGCTCTCTGCTACTCGCAGTGGCCCACCAGGTGCCTTTGGGAGTTCACATGTAGGATGTGAAAGCAATGGCCTTCTGTGGCTGTTATGCGAGCACCCTGGTTTGTTAGAGGCATTTGCAATCTCAGATCAAGAGAGGATCAAGATTGGTAGCCATGTCGACTTCTCCTCCATAAATCTGTCCAAGCCCCTTTTAAAGCTATCCAGGTTAGTGGCCATCACCACCTCCTGTGGCAGCATATTCCAAACACCAATCACACGTTGCGTGAAGAAGTGTTTCCTTTTATTAGTTCTAATTCTTCCCCCCAGCATTTTCCCATTGGATACCCCTGGTTCTAGTATTGTGAGAAAGAGAGAAAAATTTCTCTCTGTCAACATTTTCTACCCCATGCATGATTTTATAGGCTTCAATCATATCCCCCCTCAGGCGTCTCTCCTCTCCAAACTAAAGAGTCCCAAAGCGCTGCAGCCTTTCCCTCATAAGGAAGGTGCTGCAGTCCCTCAATCAAGCCCTTCTCTGCACTTTTTCTATCTCTTCAATATCCTTTTTGAGATGTGTGGCGACCAGGGCAGAAACACAGTACTCCCAAGTCGCAGTCGCTTCCACAGCTTTATATAAGGGCATGACAATCTTTGCAGTTTTATTCTCAATTCCTCGCCTAATTATCCCCAGCATAGAGTTTACCTTTTTCACAGCTTCACCATACATTGAGTTGGCTTATTCCCATGGAACTATCAACTAAGACGCCCAAATCCCTTTCCTGGTCTGTGACTGATAGCACTGACCCCTGTAGCGTGTATGTGAAGTTTGGATTTTTTGCCCCTATGTGCATGACTTTGCATTTTGCTACATTGAACTGCGTTTGCCATTTCTTGGCGCACTCCCATAATTTATCGAGGTGCGCTTGGAGCTCCTCGCAATCCTTTGTGGTTCTCACCGCCCTACATAATTTGTTGTATCATCTGCAAACTTAGCCACTGCGCTTCACCCACCCCTGCACTTCCAGGTCATTTTATGAATAGGTTAAAGAGCACTGCTGATTGTCACTACGGATCCTTGGGGGACACCACTCCCTACATCTCTCCATTGTGAGAATTTCCCATTTTACACCCACTCTTTTAGCTTCCTGTTTCTCAACCAGTTTTTGTCCATAGGAGGGACTTCCCCTCTTATTCCTTCATTTGCTGAGTTTTTCTCAATGGTCTCTGGTGAGGGAACTTTGTCAAAAGCCTTTTGGAAATCCAAGTCAACAATGTCCACTGATTCCCCCTTATCCACATGCCTGTTTACACCCTCAAAGAACTCTGGTAAGTTTGTAAGACAGGATTTGCCTCTGCAAAAACCATGCTGACTCTTTCTCAGCCAGGTCTTGCTTTTCTACATGTTTTATAATTTTATCTTTAATGACAGATTCTACTAATTTACCAGGAACAGATGTCAAACTGACTGGCCTGTAATTTCCCGGGTCCCCCCTATCCTTTCTTAAAGATTAGTTGTGACATTATTGCATCTTCCAGTCTTCAGGGATGGAGCCACAGTTCCCAAGGATAAGTTGCATATTAAAGTGAGAAGATGCAGCAATTTCGTAGCAGAGGCTCTTTAAGAACTCTTGGATGAATACAATCCAAACCAGGAGATTTGGTAACATTTAATTTATCAATGGCTGCCAGAACTTCTTCCTTGTCTACCACTGCTTTGTTAGTTCCTCGGATTAGCCTCCTAAGAAACTTGGTTCAGGTGCAGGGTACCCTCACCTCCTCTTAGGTGAAGACAGATGCAAAGGGTCATTCAGCTTTTCTGCAATCTCCCTGTCATCTTTTAGCACACCCTTTGTTCCTTTGTCATCTAACGGGCCTACCGCTTCCCTTGCTGGCTTCCTGCTTTTGATGTACTTGAAGAACTGTTTGTTGCTGGTTTTGATGTTCACAGCCATGCGTTCCTCATAATCCTTTTTTGCCTCCCTTACAGCTAACTTGCTTCTCTTTTGCCACCATTTGTGTTCTCTCTGGTATTCTTTATCAGTTAAGTTGGACTTCCATTTTCATGCTTGGGGCCATTTTCTCCATTTTCTAAAAGACATCTTTTTTTTCCTAATAATTTCCTCAACGTCCCTTGTTAACCATGGTGGCTTTCTTTTGGACTGGGCGCTGCCTTTCCTAACCTGCGGAACACATTCCAGCTGAGCTTTTGTGACTGTGTTTTTTAAATAACCTCCAAGCATCTTGGACATTTTTGACTCTCTTGATTTTCCCTTTCAGCTTCCTGCGCACTATCCCCCTCATCTTTGAGAAATTTCCCTTTCTGAAGGCAAATGTAACTACATTAGTAGTTGTCACTTGTTCGCATGCAGAGATACTGAATCTGACAGCATTGTGGTCGCTGTTCCCTATCGGCTCAACAACACTGACTTCCCGCACCAGGTCCTGGGTCCTGGTGACTTATACCTGAATGCGAGAAGGTTGCGGATGTCACGCTACGTCTAGATAGGCTGTTAGACAGTGCTGGGGTGGAGTCAGCAGTTGTGGTCCACATTGGTACCAATGACATTGGGAAATGTAGCCGGGAGGTTCTGGAAGCTAAATTTAGGCTGCTAGGAAAAAGGTTAAAATCCAGGACCCCCAAGGTGGCATTCTCTGAAATGCTACCTGTTCCACGCGCAGGGCGAGCTAGGCAAGTGGAGATTGAACTAAAGACTGAATGACTCACCTCAGGAGCCCCACCTTTAGCAGCCCAGGACAAAGAGTAACCTCTGTTAACCCCTGTTAAGCCCCTCCTCCAGCAGTCACCATGCGGTCATCACGCCTGTCACAAACCCAACTCTCTATATTCCTGATGATCGAATCACCCACTACAAGGATCCCCCCACCTCCCCAAGGGGTATCCTCAGTCTTTGAAGATATCCTGACCACTGGCTTAGGAAGTGGTCCCATCTAAAGGGAGACATCTTCCCCCATAGACAGCGCCCTCTGTCACCCAGACTCTCATTCTCCATGACATCTGAAGAGTCATCACCTTAGGAGTGGGACCGAGCTGCCATAGATTCCCTGAAAGCCTTGTTTGTTGCCCTCTCTGCCTCTCTCAGCTTCTCCAGGTCTGCCACCTTGGCTTCAAGAGAACGGACACGTTCCTTGTATGCCAGGAGCTCATTGCAGCGAGAGGGCGCACGACTACAGGCCCGGTGGCGTCAAATTAGTCATACATGTGACACTCGGTGCAAAACACTGGGAAGCCCCCATCCCCCTGCTGGCTTCCTGCCTTCACATATCTGCTTTTGTTTATATATTTAGATATTAAACTTTTAGTCAGTGCCCCTTTGAGCTATCTGTACCTACTATCCCCTCCAAAAATGTCAGCAGTAATTAATTAATTTATTTATTTTTTAAAAAAGAAGAAGAAATTGCGCGCGCAGCTAGTAGCTGCTAATTCCAGAGACTGAACTAAAGACTGAATGACTCACCTCAGGGCCCACAGCTAGCAGCCAGGACAAGGTAACCTCTGTTAACCCCTGTTAAGCCCACCTCCAGCAGTCTCAGCTCTTAGCAACCTGGGAAAAGAGAAAACCCTGCAAACCTGTTAAAAATACACTGTTTTTTTTTAAAGATGTGGCTTTTGAAGAAGCCCTCAAAATGAACACCAACAGGTCACTGCTGCAGCCAGTTGTATCCACTGCTGCTCCTTTCTACTGGTTCCAGAGACTGAACCTTTAAAGACTGAATGACTCACCTCAGAATTTGCCAGCCAGGACAAAGAGTAGCCTCTGTTAACCCCTGTTAAGCCCCACCTCCAGCAGTCTCAGCTCTGCCAACCCACAAGGAGAAAAGAAACCCCTACAAGCCCCTGTTAAAAATACACTGTTTTTTTTAAAAGATGTGGCTGAGAAAAGCCACTCCAAAATGGGCATGGCAGGTCACTCTGCTCTTCCTTAGTTACTTGTCCACTGCTGCTCCTTTCTGCTGGTTCAGAGACTGAACTAAAGACAGATGACTCACCTCAGAATTCCCTTTAGCCGGGACTGAAGTAACCTCTGTTAACCTGTTAAGCCCCACCTCCAACAGTCTCTCAGCTCTTAGCAACCTTACAGGAGAAAAGCCTACAAACCCTGTTAAAAATACACTGTTTAAAGATGTGGCTTTGAGAAAAGCCCTCCAAAATCTTACCAGCAGGTCACTCTGCTCTTCTAGCCAGTTGCCTTGTCCACTGCTGCTCCTTTCTGCTGGTTCCAGAGACCCCAGACTAAGACTGGTCAGGCTCACCTCAGAACCCCACCTTTAGCAGCCCAGGACAAAGAGTAACCTCCTGTTAACCCTGTTAGAAGCCCCACCTCAGCAGTCTCAGCTCTTAGCAGCTTACAGGAGAAAAGCCCCTGCAAGCCTGGCCAAAATACACTGTTTTAAAAGATGTGAAGCTTTGAGAGAAGCCCTCCCAAGACACCAGCAGGTCACTCTGCTCTTCCACAGCCAGTTGCCTTGTCCCTGCTGCTGCTCCTTTCTGCTGGTTCCAGAGACTGAACCCAAAGACTGAATGACTCACCTCAGGAGCCCCACCTTTAGCAGCCCAGGACAAAGAGTA
The DNA here is from genome assembly GCF_021028975.2 of Sphaerodactylus townsendi. Lineage (NCBI taxonomy): Eukaryota > Metazoa > Chordata > Lepidosauria > Squamata > Sphaerodactylidae > Sphaerodactylus > Sphaerodactylus townsendi. Next base: position 42,521,146 of record NC_059431.1, read on the forward strand.
ACCTCTGTTGGCTTGTTAAGCCCACCTCCAGCAGTCTCAGCTCTTAGCAACCTTACAAGGAGAAAAAGAGAAAACCCCTGCAAACCCCTGTTAAAAATACACTGTTTTAAAAGATGTGGCTTTGAGAAAAGCCCTCCAAAATGAACACCAGCAGGTCACTCTGCTCTTCCTGGCCAGTTGCCTTGTCCACTGCTGCTCCTTTCTGCTGGTTCCAGAGACTGAACTAAAGACTGAATGACTCAACCCCACACACATGACTTGTGGGGTTGGGCTTACACCGCTGGTGGCTATCTTTCCGCTCTCCTGGCTGGCTGCCCAACCACAAGCCTGGTTCTTTTTTGGCAGCGGTGAGTCTTGAAAAGTGCCAACAGTGTAGGAGCAAGCCATATTCCTCTCCCCCCCCCCGCCACGGTGACCTTCTCCCTACCAGGACTAGGTTCCTGTGGTGAATTTTAAAGAACGTTCTGCCTGGGAACATGGGACAAACTCTCTCGCAGCTGAGTCAGAAAAGCCCATCTGCAAAGTTAGAGAAGCCTGCTTGGGGGGAAGGGGGTACTCTGATAAAGGAGAACCTGTTTGCAAAGTTGGGAAAGCCTCTGTGTGTAGGTGTGTGGAATTCTGAAAAAGGAGAGCTCATTTGCAAAGTTAGGAGAGACTGTGTATGTGGGTGAAATTCAACAAAAAAGAACCCATATGCAAATTTAGGGAAGCTTGTCCATGTGTGTGGGGGAAGGGGGAATCTGAGAAAAAACTGATCATTGGAAAAGTTAAGAAAGCCTGTCTTGAGGGGGAAATCTGAGAAAGAAGATCCCATTTGCAAAGTTAAAGAAGCCTGTCTGTGTCATGGGGGAGAGGAATCTGAGGAAGGAGAGCTTATTATTTATTTACTGAGAAAGGAGAGCTTATTTGCAAAGTTAGGGGAGCCTGTCTCTGTGGGGAATCTGAGAAAGGAGAGTCTGTTTGCAAGATCAGGGAGACCTGTGTGTGTGTTTCGGGGGGGATCTGAGTAAGGAGACCCCTTTTTGCAAAGTTAGGGAAGCCTCTGTGTGACTGTTGGGGGGGACGTAAGGAGACCCCTTTTGGAAAGTTAGGGAAGCCTCTGTGCGTGTGTTGGGGGGAATCAATAAGTAACCTTTTTTTCATTGAATAATTAGGGTAGATTTTTGTTATCTGTGGTAAATTGTGTGGTCAAGTGGGGAGGAAAGGCAGGATGGGTTGCCCCCCCCCGATGGGTAACAGCCTGTTGTATTTGTACAATGGGCTTTACTGCTAGTAGTATTATAATTTTATTTTATGTGACATATTTATGCCAGTCTGACATCTTCAGTTTGCACAAAAGATTCCAATGTATACAGTCACCTCTGAGCAAGCAGAATGTTTGCACTGAAGAAAGTTCAACATACAAGCAAGGAATGCTCATGTGGATCTTTCTCTGAGACTCAGGATAACGGGAGAGGTGCTTTGATTAACAGCTTTTGAAAATAAAGCTCTTATACACAGGGCCCATGCTGTGTTTCCTGAGTCAAGGGACATCTGGAAGAATGCAAATTCAGATGTTAACTACTGAAAACATGTACTGTGTTCCTTCTTTAATATATTTAACAGATTGAATCTGGTTCCTGAAAATGATTTAAAAATTTTATTTATTTATTTTTTCAATTTATATACCGCCCTCCCCCTAGGGGATTTGGTAGCTTTAGAAATCCTCAGAAATGTCTATAGAAATTTTGGGGTTTTGCTATTCTTTCTCACAACTACCTGAACGGAGTGAGCAGGGTAATGATGGGAGATAGTCACTCAGTAGGTTTATGTCAAAGATGTCTTTAAGTCAGACGCATCAGCAGAGGATTGCCACTAACCACCAACATGTGATTTATATACCAAGATTTCACAGAGCAGGGTTTTCCAGCTTTCCACTGAGCCACGTGTATGTTTGTGCTGAGGTGTCTGACTGACTGCAAATCACTGACTGCATGCAGAGGTAGTAGCCACCGGGAAGGCTTCTTTGTAAGATAAAAACTGCAGATGGCATGAAGCCTTAGGTTCAAAGGGAGCATGCATGAGATTGGTTAACAGCAGTGCAAGGCTCCATTGTGGTACAGGGGGCTTAACAGGTGGGAACCTGTTATTGAGTCCTTTAAGGAACCTCTTTGAAAGAAGAAGTGAAAACAGTGAGTGGGTGCCAACATTACAATGGAAAGAAGATTTCGCTGCCAAATGCATCTTAACAGAAAAGTTGGCTAGGTCAGAGCTCTTAAGGGATAACAGGTAGGAAAAATCTTTGTCAATAGGACAAAAGTAGGGATCTAGTCCCTGAGATTCCACACAAGTGAAAAACCTTATTCAGTTGACTGCATAGAATTTTTTGGTAGAAGGCTTTTTAGAAGCCACCAATACAGACAAAACCTCATTTGGCCAGCCTATTAGGGAGTGAGGAGCCAGGCCATGAGGTGCAAGGAAGCTACACCATGGTACAGAACTTGACCGATGTTCAGGAGGTTGGCTTTCAGAAGTAACTGTATGTGTCTCCCCTTTGATAGGTTCCACAGGAGACTGAACTAGGGCCTCTGGAGCCAGAAGGGGGCAATTAGGATGAAATTGATTTTGTCTGACTTGGCCTTGGCAATCACATTGAGTATCAAGGGTATGAGTGGGAAGGCATACACCAGTGGTCCTGACCAGCTGATCTGGAAGACATCTCCCCAACCCCCCCAACCCCCATGCAGTACTGAGGACCCTTGGAATTCATCACTAAAGCAAACAAATCTACAATCGGTTTCCCCTAGGTGTTGAACACTGGCTGGAGATACTTCCCTGTTACAGCCCACTCATGCTGGGGCCCATAGGTTTTGTTGAGCTTGTTTGTCCATGTGTTGGGACATGCTGGCTACATGGATCACTGAAGTCAGAAGTCGTGCAAGATGGCCTATTCCTAGACCTTGCACATCTCCTTGCAAAGCGCCAGAGTGCCTGTGCCACCCTGCTTGTTGACATAATATTTGACCACCATGTTGACCATGGTGATCAAGATGGATCTTTCCTGAAGCAGGTCTGCAGAAGAGACCAGAGTGTGTCTGATGTCTCAGGGTTTTAGTAGGCTTGTGACTAGGGGGAGGAAAGCACTCAGCCAACAACTAAACACTCTTTTAAAAAGCTAACTGTAATGCTTCACAACTGGCTTGCACAAGCACAGTCCCATGTGTGCCTGACAAAGAGCCACTAGATGAACAAACAGTGCTGTTCATTGGATACATGTCACCAACACCCTGTTGCTTTTATTCCTGCTAAGAAAAATGTTGAAATCCTCCTACTTTTTATTCAAGGAGACAAACAAGAAAACCTTGGAAGCTGGTAATTTGGCAAGCAAATGGCCTTAAAAGGGATTAAGTTGTCCCCCTGAAATTGCAGGCTTTACAGCTGCAAGTGGTAAAAAAATGGGTTGGGAATAAATCATAGAGCCACTCATAATGTGTAAAGCTCCTCTAATGCAATGTTTCCTGTTTTAAAAAAACCCAACACATCTTTCCTCAGAACAGTGACTTTATTTAAATGCAAATTGATTAAATGTAATAGATTTCCTTTGCTATCCTGAGTTGTACCCTTCTAAATCCACTGGTCAGTGGGCTTAGAAGGTATAACTCTGCTTAGGATGGTGTTGCTCTCCATCAATTTCATTTTCCTTGACATTTTCCTTGATTTAATTTTCCTTGAAATAATGTCAGATGATTTTTTTTGTCCACAACAGCAGTGCAAAGCAAGCTGTTACTTAACACTCTTCCCCTTTTTGTAGGACTGCCAACTCTGAGTTAGGAAACTCCTGGATGTTTGGAAATGAAGCTAGGGAGCATGGGGTTTGGGAAGATAGAATGTCATGGAGACCATCTTCCAAAGCAGCCATTTTCTCTAGGGGGATTGATCTCTGTCATCTGGAGATCTGTTATAATTCCAAGAGATCTCCAGGCCCCATCTGAGGTTGGCTAGCCAACCTTCCTGAATCACAAAAGCAGAAAAAGAAATCACTTGTTATTTTTTCTGTCTCTTCCTATTTGTGGCTACAGGACAACTTTGGTCTCAGTTTGTTTCCATGTCTACATCAACTAGACTGACCAAAATGCATAGCAAACCTCTATGAATAAAACCGTAATTCTCTGCTTTTGACAATGGGCATGTTCTCTGTTCTTTTCATGCAAAGTGTCGTTTTAATGTTTTGTGCTGTTTTATTTTATGGATTCTATATGTTCTAGTTCTAATATATTTAGAAAGTTCATTGTTTGAAAAACAGGATAATGATCCAAATAAAATGAGTATAAAAATTAGAGCCATGCTCCTGTGCTGTTAATGGTAGTCTGATATATCCAGAAGTTAATCAGGTGAAACTTTTTCAACATGGTAGAAAAAGCTTCAGTGTTGTGCATTCTGCACAGCATATGTATAACATGTTGCAGTCATTATAAAGGAACTGGGTTTCCTTCTTCCTGTTCACATGTGTGCCCTTCACCCGTTCAGGCAGCAATTAGAGTCATGGAAACAATCTGTGTTGCTTTCATGCCTTTGCACAGAGATGCTTCTTTTTTTTTATTGTTTCCTGCAACACAAGTGTAGCTATGCAGGCATACAGAAAAAAATCCCTGCAGCCATGCAAATTATCCCACAATCCAATCGACTGCACCTGCATAGCTGCGCATGTGCAACATATGAAAGGAAAAAAAGAAAAAGGAATCTCCCTGCAATGGCCAGACGATAATGAACGTGTTGCTGTAGATTTATCATACTCACTGCCATGGGGAGAAAACATGCTTTGGGGATTTTGTATTCTGTCGGGCTCTCAGAAAATCTGCCCACAATGTTCTGTGTGATCTGCACAGAATGGTGGGCAAGTGGATTCTCCATGACAGTGGCTAGCACCTAAAGTAAATGGGTGGAAGGGGGAAATAATGCATCTCCTGCTTATTGTGTTAGTGCAGGAGTGCCTCCAACCTGGGATAATGCAAAAGGATTGCTAGTTTAGTGATTTTCAAAAATCCTGGGTTGAGGGGAATAAAACAGGCCAAACTGATTTTGGGAATCAGAGGGATATTCCCCACTGGCAGAGTTGACCTAGGTTCGACCTAGGTTCGTCCCAGCAACTCCTCACTGCCGCTGAGTTCGACCTGGGTTTGTTTCAGTTCTGCCCCCCTCAGAACTGGATTTTCTGATTTCAGTTCTGAGGTACAGCTTTTTCCCTGAACCAAAGTTGAACTCGGTTGGAAGCTAGACAGTGGGAAATCGTCCGTGGTGACTCTCCCGTTCAGCCAATCAAGAGCTGTGTTTTGGGCATGCGCAGAACGGGAGAGTCACGGCGGGGAAACGTGTGCCTTCTTTTAATTTTAACTACTATTTTCAAAGCTACAATGATGTGAGCACAACTCTCCCTATTCTACGTAGCTGCAATGTATGGAAACTAAAAAAAAAGGATGCACACTCACGTTTCCCGCTGTAAAATAAGAGCCAATTGGGAACGAGGAGCGAAAGAGGTACTGAAGATGATCCCGCCCTCTGAGCTCAGTTCAAGTTGGATGAACTGAGTTTAACTCAGTTGCTGTGGGGAGTGACGAGAGTCGACCTAGGGTCAGTACCAGTTAAAGGAACCATGTTGAACCAAGGTCAACTCTGCAGTGGGGAATCGCCCAGAGACATACTGCCTATAGAGCAGGGGTCTTCAAACTATGGCCCCCCAGATGTTCATGAACTACAATTCCCATCAGCCCTGCCACTTGGCCATGCTGGCAGGGGCTGATGGGAATTGTAGTCCATGAACATCTGGAGGGCCATAGTTTGAAGACCCCTGCTATAGAGACATGGGGTCATCCATGACCCCAAGCATGACCTTTTGGTCAAGTGAGGAGGTGCCGGGCATCCCCCCCACATAACCATAAGGTTTGTGCCCCAGCTGCATGCCACTGAACCCCGCCCTCCACCTCAGGAGCCGGCCTGAGGGAGAGAGGGAGGAGGCCAGGGCTTGGAGGCCAGTGGCCATGGCACCCACCTAGGTCACCTGCAACTTCTGAGTTCTCCCCCAGCCTCTATGCAGCCCTCCCCAGGCCCTCCCCAGGCCCTGTGGACCTGCACAGAGGCTGGGGGCAGGGCTCAGCCTTCATGGAGGCTGACGGATGCTCAGGGACAGGGCTGCCTGGCACCAAGCTCCACCCCAGCCTCCATGTAGGCCTGCAGGGCCTGGGGAGGCCAGGGGGCAGGACTTGGCAGTGGGCTCAGCTTCTGTGCAGGCCTCCCCAGGCCCTGCTGGGCTGCATGGAGGCCCAGGTGGGTAGTGGGGCTCGGCCTGCATGGAGGCAGAGGGTGGGGCTCAGTGGCAGGTGGCCCTGCCTCTGAGCCCTGCCCTTGGCCTCTGTGCAGGCCTCCCTAGGCCCTGCCAGCCTGCATGGAGGTCGGGAATAAGGGGTGGGGCTCAGCCTGCACAGAGGCCAGGTGGGCAGGGCTTGGCAGTGGATGGCCCTGCCCCCAAGTGTGGGGTGAGGGTGAGAGGTCACGGGGAGGTGCCCAGAGAAGGAGTTGTCTTTGGGCACCATTTCCCCCCGATATGCCTCTGTTGGGAATGGAATCTGTGTGAAGTCCCCCCTCCAAATGGTTTATATAACATCCAAAACCCCATTATACTTGGCCTGTGCAGAATCTACCTCTGTGTTCAGCTGCTGTTAAAAGGCCAGGAGCAGAAAAATGTGCATCTGTGGTAAAGCTAGAGGGTTGTAATTTTGGATTTAATAATAGGTAATTATCACAGCACTTGAATTGGTTCAAAGTGTAGTCAAAAGCAGTTACACCCTTGGAAAGAGGCACATATGGTGGGATTCAGCTGGTTTGCACCGGTTCGGCCGAACAGCTAGCTAATTTTTTTTATCTGTTCGGAGAACTGGTTGTTAATTTAAATCCCACCACTGGGCTGTGGCCGGCTTGCTCCTTCCCATCTCAGCCATGCAGAGGCATAGGGCCAATGGGGACATCCTCAAGTCTACCTAGCCAGCAGATCCTGCGGGGCCTCTGTCCGGTGGCTGGGTTGGGAGAGCCCTGCCTATTAAGGTGGCTTCACTGAGAGACTCAGCATTGTCAGGACTTTGTTAAGATAAATGGAACTCAACTTGGTATTTATATCTCCACAATTAGTGAACCTTTCACATTACGGGGAGTCTCAATTTTATTCTACAGTTTCCCAGAATCCTTAGGGCTTCTATGCAAATCACTATTTTGCAATTTGCCCCTCACTTCATCCCTCTCTACCCCTCCCAAAAGATATTCCCTCCAAACTGTCCCCCAGCGTCCTCAGAACTTGCATGCAAGTGAGCCTTCTTCTCATTCACCCATTGTCTGCTTCCAGGGAAGCATGATTAACAGGCAAGGAAGGGCTAAGAGAGCAAGGAATGAGCACCACTGAGCATGTGCAGAGTAAATTTCCTCATGGCTGGTGTTTGTTTCTGCATTGTTGGGCACTGGGAAATAGCAGAGTCTCTGACACACTGGGGCAATGGTGAGTTCTGTTTTTTATTTTCATTTCTTCAGTAACTGCTGAGCAGAGTTCCTATTAAAATAAACATTCCTGTGAGTCCTCGTGTTTTGGGGAGAGCATGCTCAAGCTGAAACAGTTGGGGTTGCTGTGATTATTTGACCGGTCTGATATATTTTCATTTAGTTCATGTTTGTCTGGTCTTCTAACATGGGCACACAGGTTGGGCAAGACATGGTGGGGGGGCAAAATTTGAGAGCTTGCCCCAGGCACGATTTCCCATAGATGTGGGGTGGGGGGGGGTTCTTTCTGACTTTCTTTCTGACTTGCTAATTCACTGCCTTTTGGCACGTGAGCTTCCAAAGGCACCTGGTGGGCCACTGCGAGTAGCAGAGTGCTGGACTAGATGGACTCTGGTCTGATCCAGCAGGCTAGTTCTTATGTTCTTATGGAGTGTGGGATGTGAGATTCTTGTGTTCAGACATGTGGCCAGTGGCTTCAGCTGTGTAGTGCTGGTGATTTTGGGGAGATTTAGTGCAAAAATCATGAGGATCCATGTTTTCCAAGCAGGTTTTTGCACCACCTTGGTGCCACGGAGCATGGGATGCAGGATTATTGTATTTAGACATGTGTCTAGAGGTATGAGCTGTGATGTGCAGGTGATTTGGGAGTGACCAAGTGGAAAAATCATGAGTATCCATGAGGATCCATGTTTTCCAAGCTGGTTTTTGCGCCACTGTGGCACCACAAAGCGTGAAGGTAGGTAGGTCTCTAGAATTCCCCACCTCACCATAATACAAGGGCTAGAAGCTTGCTTTAAGACAAGGATGGTTCCATGGAGGTGTGGATCATTTTAAGGAACTCAATGCTATTATGAATATTTTAAAATATAAAAATTATTACTATTTTTAAAATATAAACAATAATTATTGTTTTGAAAAGAAATGAGAAAATGAAAGTTGTAATTGGGCATCAGGTGAAGACAATTTGCTTCTTGTCAGAGTCACAAAGCTGCGGCTGCTTTAGCATTTTGTCTTTGGTCTCCACTGTTCTTCACACATCCTTTACTACCCAATTCTGACTTTTGAAAAATACCACTTCTTGCACTCAGGAAAGGAGAAATATTTACTTTACTTGTAACTGTGCTTAGAAATAATCATGGCAATAAAAGAGATCAGAAAGGGAATCTGAAATGTAGCTCTTTCACTTCAGGAACAAAGACAAAAAGATCTTTCTGTATACTTTGGAGTCTTATTAGCCTGTGAAAGGAAGAGACTTATGTTGGTCGTGAATCAAAGGGAATCTTTGGAATATGTGATTATCTTTAATAATACATGGTGTCACATCACATTTATCCCAGTCAAGCTGAGGCTTGTTTTAGAATGAATAGGGTTGATGGTGGACTTCTGGGATATGAGACGCATTAGATTTTTTTTTTATAGAGCTGAATTTTGTGTTGGGTCACAGAGTAATGAAATTCTTTAAAATGTCCTTCTCTCTCTATGTCGTACATTTACAATATGTAAGTAATAGCTTCCTACTCTCAAATTAACCTAATATCTAGATTACTCTTACAGCTAAAAGTATTAATCTATATCATGTGCTACAAAGAAATGAATAAAAGAACTGTCAGTATATATGATATTGAGACTCATGGCTCATCCAGTCCTGAGGAACCAGATACTCCTTTAGTTTTCCCTATCCCTAGCTAACAAAAAGACGATTTAAATAAAAATGCATCAACCTACTTTTAAAGGATACACGGATTTGGACTTGGCCCAGTCTCCAAATGAAGAGGCAGCCACTAAGAATGCTTCTTGGATGCTCCTTTGCAGACTTGATGGATGGATGAATACAGAATGTCCCTAATCAGTCTGGAAGGACACATTGGAACATAAGGTTAGCGGCAGTCTTTAAGGTATTTTTATAGTGTAATCCATTGAATTGAGTGAGCTTAGAAATATGTAACTCTTTGAGGATGGTAGTGCTACAATCGAAGGTACATTTCCCAAACTTGTAGTAGACTTCCTGCAAGGAAAAATAGCAAATGTTTTGTTTGCCCAGAAGGGTGGGGGAATAAAGGCAATTGCCTCCCCCAACTAAAGGACTTTTGAACCAGGAGAGGCACTAAGTTTCCCTCTACAGTGGTCAACCTCCCCCCCCGCCCCCACACACAATGGATCCTACCCTGCTCTGTGAAGCAGCAGGAGGAAATGGTAGAAGCCCATGAGTCATTTTCTGTTGAGCAGGCAGAAGTGACATCACAGCATCAGTGATGTTTTAGGAATTTACCAAATTGCTATAAAATTTACTGTAGAGATTCAGGAAATTCCTAGAGTGTCACTGATGCCAAGACATTATTTTTGTCCATTCAAAGGAGAGTGGAGTCACAGCATTAATAATGCCCCACCTCCCTCCCCAGGCTCTACACTCATATTGCTCTTAGGGGCAGCAAGCAGAAGGCTGGAAATCTGGACACCAGAGCCCTTCGGGGGTGGGCGGTCTATAAAATTTAATTATTAATTAATTAATTACCATTAAATAACAATTAAAATAATAACAACAACAATAACAACAACAAATAATATATTAGATCTTGCTCCATACCTCTTTCTCCCCTCAAGAAATCAGTAGAGAACATTTTTTTCTCCTAATTATCTTCTTCTTACTGTTACCAAATTGTTTCTCTGATACAAATCTGACTACAGCAGCTGCTCATACTGTAAAAGGGCAAATATGGGCAATATTTTATCCAGGTATAAAAAAACCGGAGAGCAGATTTTCTCTTAAAACCTGGGTGGAGTGCACAGGAGAGCTGCCACATCTTCCATTCAATATTTTCCTTGCTGCCCAGTAAACTTCCAGTAAGAGTTTGATTAGGAGAAAATATTTTAACACCAGAATACAGCAATGCATAGGAAGGGAAAGAATTCAGCTTTCTTCATCACCACACTCAGCTTTTGTTTAAAAACTGTACCTCATCCCACCACTCATGGCTTCAAAATCTCAGAAAAGGATGAAAACTTGCAATTAATGCCTGTCAATAAATGCCTCTCAATTAATGCCTCTCTGTTCCTGCTCCGTGAATGAGAATTTTATTGCCTCTTAGGCACGTGTATTCCTCCTGTCTGTTGGAATACATCAGGGAAGATCCCTTAGAGAGGGATATAGCCCCTCCCAAATTAATCCAAATTGTGTGGTAAACAAAAGGTAGCTGTTTACCTAAAACAATAGAAACAAATATAAAATAAATGTCATCTGACAGTAAAATAGCCTTGAAAATCCTATAATCCTAAATTTCTAATTAAAGAAGAGTTTGGATTTATACCCCCCTTTCTCTCCTGTAAGGAGACTCAAGGGAGCTTACAATCTTCTTTTCCCTCCCCACCCCCCCACAACAAACACCCTGGAAGGTACATGGGGCTGAGAGAGCTCCGAAGGGTTGTGACTCGCCCAAGGTCACCCAGCTGGTATATGTTGGAGTGCACAGGCTAATCTAGTTCCCCAGATAAGTCTCCAAAGCTCAAGTGGCAGAGTGGGGAATCAAACCCGGTTCTCCAGATTAGAGTGTACCTGCTCTTAACCACTACACCACAGCTGTTCCTTTCAGAAGAAGAAACCTTTAAGCTTTTTGAAATATCAATAATTTTTGGTTCTGAGTTTTTATTTTTATTTTCACAGATTTCAGAAATTTGAAAAAAAAAAAACCCACCTCAACTTCCTCCTATGTTAGTTTGTATCTTGGCTCTGTGACTTTAATTCCAGATGGGCAGAGCAATCCTATCCTGTTGTGGCTGGCCATGGTGTAACTTCAGGAAACAGATGATGATGATGATGATGATGATGATGATGATGATGATGATGATGATGATGATGATGATGATGATGATGATGTTGATGATGATGGTATCTAATATCCTGCTCTCCCCACCAGAATAGGCTCAGAGTGGCTGAAACATAGGTAAAACAGAATTTATACAAAATCATAAAATACAATGATAAACATATAAGATAACTATTCAAGGGTAGGCTAATCTAATTTAAAGATGAAAAGAAAAAGGGTGGCAAGAGAGAAAGATCAGTTCCCCTGGAGAAAATGAGTGCTTTGAAAAGTAGACTCTATAAATTATATCCCATTGAATTCTTTCTCCTCCACAAACCCACCATCCACTGGGATACATGCTCCAAATCTCCAGGGATATCCCAACCCAAGGATGGCAATTGAACTCCATCCTCAAATCTCAAGGGATGTCCCAAACTGGAACTGGCAATCCTCACTTAAGGAACTCTAGGCCATCCATCATTTATACAGAAAATGACAAGTGGAACCTCCCATCCATTGTCATATCTGCAATCCATAATGTGACTTGTATTGAATATATAGGCAATAACTCAAATGGAACACAAGAATAGAGAAGCAAACTGAGTTGGGTGAACCTGGGCTCAACCCATTAAAGAATGAAACATATTGTTTGGTCCTAGGTCCACTGAAATCAATAAGCTCAGACTGCGTTAACTTTGGAAAGGATTGCACTTTTAGTCTTGGTAAGGTATTCCAGCTTCTTAATCAGTCTGGCATATGTTTCATGATCACTAATTAAAGAATTACAAAGTAGTAAGCAAGCATTTAAGTAGTGCTACTATTTCAGGATAAATTTTAAGCATGGCATCACATGTCCCATAATGTTATTTCCAGGAAAACCCTACAGTGATGTTGGGTAGCTAGAAGCTCTATGTTAAATTGTTTGGCATTCTATGTTAAAACCACAGAGTTTGTGACAATTTCTAGAGCTACCCAACATCACTTCCAGGTTTTCCTCAAAGTCTTATGACAGTGTGTGCAATGTTAATTTTTTAAAAAAATTATCTTGCCTCTGACCCCTGTACCCTTGCTACACCATCAGGCTGGTAGGCAGCTTATCCCATCATTGTCAATGCTAGAGTAGATGTGATTTTTTTGGTATACCTCAGCAGGAATGCTTTCACCATTACCCTTGGAATGGACCAGGCTATGAAGCCTCCAGTCCTTGCCAGTTTTCTTTCTTCCTGGCTTCGTGCCAACAAACTGAGCCCTCCATTCTCTTTCCTCTGTTTTTAGCTACTTCACCCTTGTTACCCTGCTTCCTCTTTCTGTTACCCTACTGCTGGTTGTGCATTCATTCCTATTAGGCTTCTAGTGAGAAAGTTCATGCTTGCAAGAAGGTTCTTTTCCTATTAACTGTTTCAACCCACCCACATTTCAGCAAATGAACTATTATGCTTCCTAGGGTTGCATCTCTGCTGCTCTTTACCTTTCTCCTTTCCACACAGCAGAAATAAAACATCCTGCATATGTTTTTAAAAGATCCATTTTGGCTTTTTGTGTTCCCACAGCATTGAGAACACGTGTTGTCAGCCAAATGTGTGCATATTGAAGCTTTTCTAATTGTGACATGTAGCTTTGCAGATATCCCCCTCAAAACAACAAAAAAGGGGGAACTGACATGAGTGCAGGATTGCTAAGCAAAGCAAACTTTATCCATCTACTTTTTACACAGAAATCATGTGTGGAGGAGATGAAAGCAAAGGAAACCTCCATGGGGAAACCTTCATGAAAAATCCTCTGCAGCACACAAAATAGTGGGCGCAAACAGTGAAAATGAAAGTAAGAGGTTTGGGTGGAAGAAATAAAGCATTTCCTGCCTGCTTTTGTTGGCTTCAACCCAGATTGGGAGGAAAAAATAGCTAGTTTAGCTATTTTTGAAAAACCCAGGTTGAGAGAAATAAAACATTTTAAAGATGTTTTGGGGGAGAGAGCTGCGTGAACTTCTTCCCAAAACTATTTAAAAAACATCCTTTGGTCTTTTCATTTCTGCTTTGAGGAAAAGACCTTTCAGAGGGCAATGTGTGCTTTTGTGCTTCTTCTATCTACCTTATCGTAAGGCTTGCCTACTTGGCTTGGGAATTGTTGGAGATTTCAGAGCAGATCCTTGGGAGGAGGGACTTTATGGAAGAGAGACAGTACAGAAGGTATTCCATTCCGTAGAGTCTATCCTCCAAAACTGCAATTTCTTCCAGAGAAACTGATCTCTGTTGTTTAGAGATCAATTGAAATTCTGGGAGAACTCCAGGCCCCATCTGCAAGCCCTGTCTGGCATCCAGCAGGAGACCAGGAAGGCAGAGCCATAAGGGATTACCATTGGCTAATGGAATGATATCACTTCCAGAAAAACCTGGAAGTGATGTCAAGTCTTTCTAGGAACTGGTCATTTTTAGTGATGCTTTGAGAAGACTGACAAAACTTTGGGGGCAAACCCAGAAGTGACACCACTTTCTGAAAACTCTACAGTTCACAGAGAATTTCTTCCAAATTCTGGGGATGCATAATATTACTTCCGGGTTCTCCCACAAGTCACATCATGCTATTGGCCAATGACCATTTATTTTGCCAGATGGGGCCCAGCCAGATGGGGATTGGCGATCCCCCACTAGGGAGCTGGCAATCTTACCTATTTGGTAGGGATAATCTATTAGAGATGGATCCAAATAACTACCTTTTGTCCATCCTGAAATCATTTTCTTTAAGTTAACCATAGCAAAGTCTAACCTTATTAAATCTGCATCAGGTCTTCTGCACTTTGTCTTAAGGCTATTATAAAGTGCAGGTTGTGGGTTTTTATCCGTTCAGGAACATCTTCTGTTATCATCTTCCCTTTTAATTTTTTGCTGAACTTCCAGTCCAAAGCACTGGTCTGTTGAATTTACTCACTACTTTGTGATGTTTCACCTAATTGTCATTAAAAATATGCTAATGCTGATCTTAGATTTTCTGCAGTCAGACACCCTAGCTACTGTCAATTTTTGCCAGTTGTATCCAATTTCTCTAGTAACTGGCTTGGAAATCATCACCATACAATGTACTAGAATTGCGTTGGGATATGACTATTTACATGATTCTGTGAGATTTTCTTCCTTGTTAACACCTTGTATAATCAGAATTTATTTCCAAGAAACTAGAAGAAATAGAAGAAACCAAACAAAATTACTATACATAGAATCTTTAGGTGAGGTAGAGTATTTATGTTAAGGAAATAAAGGGCTATAAGAAAAAGAATTGGTTTTTATACCCCACTTTTCCCTACCAAAAGGAGTTTCGAAGTGGCTTCCAATTTCCTCCCCACCTTCCTCACAACAGACAGCTAATGTGGTAGGTGAGGTTGAGAGAGCTCTGAAAGAACTATGACTAGGCCAAGGTCACACAGCAGATTTCTTGTGGAGGAGCTGGGAAAACAAACCTAATTCCCCAGATTAGAATTTGCTGCTCTTATCCACTACACCACACTGACTGTAAATGCTTTCCTTCACAACTTCCACTATTCTGTGAAGAGTTAATGAACAGTTCAAGGTGAAAAGGCTCACTAAAATTTGGGTCTTCTCCTGTGGGTAAAATCATAGTCCATGAAATTACATATTAAAACCTTACCACCACCCCCATTTCTGTAGAATACCACTAATAATCAGTTGAAAACAACTTCTGAATTCAGCCTGCTTCTTAAGATATCCTTCTGGTATAGGGGTTGTTTGTTTTTCATCCAGTCATGAACAGCAGAGCAACCCTCTTGAGACGCTACAGCTCCAAGCTCATAACATCATCTTTTGGAAAAATCATTCTCGCTGTCTGTTATCTCTTGTGAAAGCAAGAAACAGAGAGATCAACTTTCTTAGAAGTACTTTGATTCTGCTGGAAAGATACCAATCTAAATTAATGTAATGTACCTTCACCCTAAAGCTGAGGTTTTGATAGAAAAGAACCACAGAATTTTTAAATATCAGACCATTGAATGTGGCTTTCTGTATACCATTTCAAATTAAATACATTTCCTAGCTGCCCACTTCTATGGCGTCCCTCTACTTTTCGGTTTGTTGTTTTTTAAAGGTATGGTTCATGTTTGAGTCATGTATAGATTTTTTAAATGCTTATAAAGTTCATGTCCCAATGCCCAATATTTAATCATTAGTCCTAAATTTTGCAAATTCTGCCAATAAGCAGTTTCAATGAATATACTTTGGGCTGTAAAGAAAAAAACTATAGAAGCAGTTTCTTCTAGATTCCAGGACATAACTAGACTCTAGGACATGGCTGCTCACTGGTGATGTCAGCATTGTGTTCCAGTTGGTGGAGTTCTAAGATCCAACATCTCATGGGTGATAAGGTTAGAATCTTACCTATTCAAGCCTTATTTTGTGAGGAGTATTAGTGAGGAATAAAGCTAGGTGATGTGCAGAAAGGGAGATTGGTTTGATCTGATTTGAGATAATTGAGTTATTTGGGTGGCCATTAGGACTCATACTTGCTGACAATGGTCCAGATGTGGGTGCATGATATTTCCTAAGCATTTGTTTATGTTTCCAGAAAAGTCTGTATTGTAGGGACATCCTGAGAAGATAGATTATTGGAAAACAAACATGGGTTGTTACTGATTTCCAGGGTGTGAAAAGTTGAGGAGAATCTTGATCAATGTGTCTTGTGGCAGCCCAGCTACTACTTCTTGATAGTGCTTGGGGTGCCTAGGATGATACATGCCTTAATGTAGTTTGATATTAAAATATGAATTTTCTCAAGCATATGACTACTAAGTCAGAGAATCCTGGGATTGCAAAGACATGGATCATTGGGGAAGGACTGTGGGGGCAATGCAAGAGTCAGTGGTTATACATTGCTTGAGGTGACAAATATTTCTTGAACCATCTCAGGTCTTATTTATTTATTTTATTTATATATTAGATTTTAAACCGCCCACCCTTGAAGGGCTTGGGGTGTTATACAACAGGCCAAAAACAACATTACACACAACAGGCCAGGAACAACATTACACACAATAAATAAATTAAGGTAAGGTAAAAACAATTTACAGATTCTATAAAAACATAGCAGCATTAATATAGTACAGTAAAGTACAACAATATTGCAAAAAGTGTGGCGCCCGATCCCAAGGCCGGGAGGGAAAAGCAGTGCTAAATAGATGTTATATTGGGCATGCCAGTGATGGAATGGCATGCAACACAGGGGCATCCTGGAGGGGGAATCCGCGGCCGGCCTCACCAAAGGCCCGGTGGAACAATACCATTTAAGTTGTGTTCTCAGACAATACTGGGAATTTTATCCTGCATTAGTCACATAGCTGATTCCAGATTCCGTACAGCAAAAGTTAGTGATAATACCACGGGGTCATCAGCGTAAAATAATAAAGCAATGGGAGAAGAGCTCAATTTAGGGAAATGACTACTGTTTTTAAAGTGAATGCAAGATTAATTATGAAAAGAGTAAAGAGTTAAGGGACCCACACAGAGCCCATGTAGCATCTCTGTTTATGCCAGTCTCTCTAGTTAGTTGAGCTTGAGGCCCATATTGAAGTTGTCAACTGGTTGAAAGATGCAACATGTATGAGAAAAAACAATCTCTTATCAGTTGAAGTCTTGCTTAGTTTCTCCCACAGAGTTTTTGGAATAGAATTGAAGGTGCTTGTCAGATCAACGAAGACTGCAAATAATTTCTTCCCAGTGGAAATGTCATATTTATTGGCCAGATGGGCTAGGTTAACACAATGACCTCGGGCAGACTTATCCAGGACTGTGTTTCCCTACCCAGGATTTTGTTTTCATTTATCCATGAAGAGAACTTGTCTAATAAATGCCTTGTATAAAGTGTCATGGCCCCCAGAGAAGCTCTTACTATTTCTTATTAAGTCTCAGTCGTCCCTTTAGTTACAATGGGTTTAGTTCTTCTTGTATAGTGTTCTATGGGAGGAAACCTTGGTTAGACCCTGTCCCTTAAAGAAGCCCCTTAGAGGCAACAGCCTTACAGTCTCCTTTTCTATTACCCAGAAGTTCTCCTGTTCACTTAGTTCAGTGGAGCTGGAAGGCTCTAATGCCTCTTACGTTTAAGGTGTATAGTATGTGTATAAGGTATACAGCATTAAATATAAGGTGTTATAGAAAGCCAAGTCCATATAGAGGATACTGAAGGAACCAACAGGAAATACAGACAAAGTGGACTTTCCTAGAAGTAGTCAAGAAAGGATCAAGGTCTCAAGCTTCAAGCTGTTCCAGTCAAGCAAGTACTTTATTTTAGTCAGACCCTGGGAGGAGTTAGGGTCTTAATTCTTCTAGGCAATAAACCTCTTTTTTTGAACTGTTGCACCTTTGCTTGAGTCTCCCACTCTGTTTTGGCCAAGTACAGGGCACCTAGAATATTTAACTTGTGGGAACAGAACAATAAAGTTTCCAAGTAATGGTTGGGAGGCTAATAGGATGGTAATTATCTGTCAAATGTAGGTTTTCCTTTTTATAAATAGGGCCTATATGGCCTCATGCATTCTTCCTGTTACATCAATAAGATAAAAGAATTTAGCTGGGGGAGAAGTAAGCCATGCCACGTGTTCCTTAAACAGTTCAAGAGGAATCCTATTAGGTCCAAGGGCCTTCTCCATCTTAAATTGTTTAATCCAGGAGATAATTTTGTTGCAACTCATGAAGAGCATATAGAAAAAAATTGCACAACAATATTCGTTCATGCAAAACCCCCAAAACAAGAACAAAATTCATATAAGGAGTTTTAACAAGAACAATCACATAGACAGAAAACACTCTTCAGACCAGAACTTTTCAACAGGCTGGAAAGTTCAACATTAAAAAGGGTGAA
This sequence comes from Sphaerodactylus townsendi, assembly GCF_021028975.2. Lineage (NCBI taxonomy): Eukaryota > Metazoa > Chordata > Lepidosauria > Squamata > Sphaerodactylidae > Sphaerodactylus > Sphaerodactylus townsendi. The sequence continues at coordinate 42,539,322 of NC_059431.1, forward strand.
GGATGAAAAGTATGTTAACTTCTGATCTTGTATGCCCTGTCTGCTTGTATTCCTCAGATGAGGCATGCAACATCCATGGTCCGAATAATCTACTTCTCGAATTATGTGAATCTACTTCCTGCCCTTTATCTTTTTAAATTTTGTAACAGCAAACTGATGAAGAATCCTGACAAGCTCAAAAACCTGCACAATGTTTTATGACAGTGCGGCTTGTCTTATTAAAAGGTTTTACACAGATGTCTTGTTTTTGGTATACAGATATGCGTCTTTGATTAGCACATTTGAGATCAGAAAAACTCCAACATGTCTATTATTTCACACAATGTATGAAACAGAATTGTTCAGTAGGGCATTTGTACAATGGGAATAAGAATGTGACAAAATGGAGTAAGGTTATAGTTTCTATTGCCACAGGAAAGGTTTTCTCTTCTCTTCTCCCCCTTTCCCCCCTTGCTGCATTGTTTACAACAGATCATACTATTTTTATTTAATTCTTCTCTAATGTAATCTAAATGTTTGCATTATTTGTTTCTCAGTAGCCTAATCTACTTTTGCATTAGTATTTTTTTAATTCTGTAGCTCATCTTCAGTCTTAAAAATGATAGTGGTTAATAAATGCAGTAAATAGATAAAATTGGAAGAAGAGTACAGCCTGTATAGTCTGCACAATTTCTAAAAGATAACTACTCTTTAAAAAAATCTTGATTTGCCCGCTTTGATTCAGTAGAAATGTACTGTATTAACATAGCAATAAAACAATGTCACAAAACCCAGCAAGAGCATATGGCAAGCAATAAACACATGTTTTGTGTTCTAAAACACAGTTCAATTCATAGCATGGGAAGATGAGTCAATAAGGCTAATCTGTTGCTGTAGGCACACTGGTAGATCATTAGAGAGTTTAAAGCAGCCACAGGCTTTTATTTTGAAATGGTGACTATGATGAAGGAAAAAAACTAGGATTGCCTGCTTTAATCAGTTTAATTGGCAGGCTAATCAACAAAGTCAGGGGCCAATTTTAATCAGCAAGGACAGATTTTAATTGGGGAAGCTAAGAGTTAAGGATACACTTCTTCCTTTTTCAAGGCTATTTTGGTTCAGGTATGTTTGCATAAAAGGGAATGGCAAAAGAAATGAGTAAAACTAGCTATTCTTTTAACAATGAGATAGCATTTATTTGCTAAATTGTTTGGTTCTTCCATATATCAAAAGGTGCTTATGTTGGGAATAAGCACTTTTAAGTTAAATTGATTGATTGGTTGACATCCTTTTAAAACAAATGGATTGGGAATTCAGGTAGATGAGCTTAATGTTACAGTAGAAGCAGACAGTGAGCAATGCAAGGCACACCTCCAATGGTTCAATATTTCAACACCCATTGATTTTTTTAAAATAAATAATATTCAGCTTTGGTTGGTGCTCTCATACATTCACAGCAACTGGCAAAGGCTAAAAAAACTAAACTAAATTAAGGTTGTGTTTGATGTTCAGTCTAAGAAGATTTCTGCACCATGGACAGCTCCATATCTTTTTCTGTAGTGTGAATAAAGCCTTTAAACTAGATGAAACACCAGGAGAACCACAAATGTAAATATACAAAGAATACCTGTATGCTTTTCCTAATGGGGTAAATATCAGATAAGTGGAGTCATTTAAGGTCAGAAAATTATTACAGAGGAAACTCCAAACAATCTCCCTATACCATGGTCTTGATCTGAATCAATGATGCCCATAGCTCCAACTTACCAATTAAAAAATTCTCTGAAAATGTTATCAAAAGCACAAATAATTACTTTTTGATATCTCCCCCATCCCCATTCACTTGTGGATACAGGATACTACACATTTCTGACTGTCCCCGCAGTCTAGAATCTCAAAAACCTACTTTTAAAAGACAGCTACTTTTTATCAGAGGCATTGAGACTCAAATAGCAAGATTTGAGTCCAGTAGTACCAGAGACACCAACAGCTCCAACAAAGGGAGCATTGACTGTTCAAGGCATATACCCAAAAATCTTGTTGGTCTCTAAGGCACTACTACACTCGAATGCAGCTGTTGGTTCAACAAAGCTATCCTCTGGAAATATGACTTGCCTGTCAATATCCTGCAAAATTTGGGATTGAAAAGATGGCAAGGATTCAGCTTGAAAGAAATGTGGCCTTTTGCATTCTCTTCTTAAAGATATAGACACCCATGTCCCAACTTTCCCTATAATTATTGTCCTGCCCTTCCAGAATATTCTAAATGTATTGGGCATGGTTCATCTGATTTGTTTGAATATATTTATTGTTGTCTTGGTTCCAAATTCTGAGACCTTTGGCACAGTCATGAAAATGATATAGTAAAGTTAGTGTGGAATTGATGTGAAAAGAGACATCTGTTTTTATTAAATATTTCTCATCTTTCATCAACATTTCATTAGGAGCTTTTCCAAGCAACTGTCATCGCAAGACCTTTCAGATTTGGTCTTTTGATACTGTCCTAGCTCCAACAGAGAAACTGTGAAGATAAGAAACTTGGAAGTGATTGGATTGAATCATGACAGCAGAGACACTGTTTCAGAAATGGTGTTTTCCGTTGCTATGCAATTTTGCCAGAAGAGCAGAAATATCATTTACACTTAAGACAAATTCATTTGAAAGAAGTGAACGACACGCAGTGGAGCTGCTAATGACAAGAGTCGAAGTACAATTAAGCAAGGAACAAAAGCGCTGATATCACGACAGATTGAAAGATTGAATGGATTTTTGCTGTTCCAGACAGAACATATTTTGTTTTGTTTTCATCTTCACCATGTTCTCGTGTTGTCTGATGATCTGGAATTCACAGTTCTTCAGTCACCTAGCCTGGATTTGAATGCAGTCATTCAAACTATATCAGCTCACGTTAAGAGATAGTATTAAGGATATTATTCTGACAACTCATACAGTGTTTATGATTATCAATCTTAAATCTGATTCATTGCTCAGTAATGTTTCAATATTTTGGGGGCCAGTGAGACTGGCTTAATTCAGTGGGCCTTTACAAAAGGTAGAAGGGCATGGCTCAGGAGCAGAGCATCAGCTTTGCATGCAGAATCTCCCAGTGATTCAGTTCATATGATATGAAGGCAACTATCACATGCACACCTATGTGGTGGAAAAGTGAAGTCATTGGGATTGCCTTCCATGTAAACAAAATAAAAACAGGATTGGGCCAGAGGGACACTTTTTGTTGCTAACATCATTTTTTAAAAATGGTAATATGTGCAATATATTCATTTTAAGCCCTGACCTGGATAACCCAGGCAAGCTTAATCTTGTTAGATCTTGGAAGGTAAGCAGTGTCAGTCAATGGCAAACCACCTCTGAACATCTGAAGCAGGCGCGCAGGGCCAGGGGGGCGTGTCCCCAGGCCTCGGCGACGCGCCGGAGGCCCGGGGAGAAGGTGAGTGCCGGGTGGGGGAGGCGGCATGAAGACGCTGCCGTTCGCTCGGCAGCGGCTTCATGCGGCGTTTCCCCAAAAAGAGCGCTGGGAAGCGCTCTGGGGAAACGCCGCCTTCAGGCCGGCCGGGCGGCGCGAGGGCGGCGCGGCTGCGTTGCAGCTGCGCCCCCCGTGCGAATGGCGGCCTGGAGACGGTGTTTTTACCGTCTCCAGGCCGCCATGAATTGCCCGTGCAGAAACGGCCATAGTTGCTGAAATCTAACTTTTTTATTCAATAAGGAAATAAAGATCTTGGCATTTCTTCTAGGAAGGGTCATGTCCTTCATCAAGAAATTGTAGAACTACTTTTAAAAAATTGATACCATCACTAATATTTTAATGTACATAATGCAGTGGATTAAATATATACTCATATATCTTTTGCAAAGCACTTGAAGAGGGATGTGTTCAAATCCCTGAGCAGTCATGACTGAACCTAGGAGCAAGTCAGCCATCTTTCCACTTCATATTCCCATCTGTAAAATGGGGGTATCAATAAGTCACCTAACAGGCTTATTCTGAGGACAAGAGAAATAAATTTCAGTGTCCAATAGATATAATTCACTTGGGAAAAATATATTTCTACATGGTATGTACACCTGGATAGGAACATGGTCCAAAGCAGACCATATCGAGCAAGGCAATAAGACACCTGAAATACAAGTATGGTTCCTTGTGCAGTAGATTCTATTCTAGCTTTTATACACTGAATCTGCAATAGCATGGCTTCATGCTGGCTCTACAGTATACTGGAATGAGGCAAAATATATCATCGTCTTGACTGTGGCAGAGTGTACAGTGGTTTGAGTTCCAGACTGAATCCTTGAAACCCAGGTTCTAATCCCTACTCTGCCATGGAAGTTTGTTTGGTTGACTTGGGCCAAACATTATTAGGCTGAACTACCTCACAGGGTTGTTGTGAGATACAAAGAAGGAGAAGAGATCAAACTGATTTGTGTCTCCATTGGGGAGAAAGATGGGGTATAAATGGAAAAAATGGATAATTGTTGCATAAGTGATGTTGTGGAAGTAATAGCATAATCCCTTGGAGTCTATGCCCATTTATTTTGGTGAGATTAGACTGGAATAACTATCTGTAGAATTGTGCTGTAAATCTGCTTTAGTCTAGGAACTTCCCAACTGGGTGAAGTTCATTGATCTTCATATGTATACACTTGCACAATCAGGAAGAAGAATGGTATCCTCTGAGATTGATAACAATATAATCCTGCTAAACAATGCTCAATACAAGCATTCTGTGTTGTACTTGATGTAACTGACCATGCACCTTTGAGTATTGACAGACAGTTTAAGAATCACTGAGGCATAATCAAGGCACCTGATTATTTGTATACTAACTGTTGAAACTGTTGTGTTTGTAAAGAGTTATTTGTTAGGGCAGGAAAGATATTGCACATTTGACATGGATCTGTATCGAGCAGGTGGATGAGTCAGTACAATACAGGAGAATGACCAATGTGACATTCTGTTCACATATGCCATATTCCCTATAAATAGCAAACATTAAATAAAAATTGCTTTGACACTGCCTGTTGCATCCTCTGCATGGTAACATGCTTTCAGTAAACAGCCTTATTAGGGGGAAAATGCCATCAACAGTGGGATGACAATTCAGTAAATTAGCCTTACGGAATTTTTCAGCAAAGTATTTTCTGGCAGAATACTTTCAACTAGCATTACTGCCTTCAGTTTTATAACAGTTTTGCAGCAACATCCATACTGCTTTCAAGCAGGGGTGCATCACTGTTTGCTTTTCAAGAATTCAGGGGTAAGCTAGTCTCAAAGGTAAGGTAGAGTTTAATTTTTAAAAACCCAGGAAAAACTAGCTGAAATGCTTCAGTGCTTAATAATGTCAAAAACTACTTCGAAGATTGATAGCAAAACTGCAAGAGAGAGAGAGAGAAAACCTGCACATTGATATTTCAAATTCTGCAATCTGAATAAGTTATGCCAGTTAAAGAACTGCAAATATATTTGGTTATTTTGCATAATTTGTTCTGATTTAGTTCATCATAGAGAAGGGAAAAAAATCACTGCCTGGTACTGATGGCCTTTGTTTCTAGGAGTCTTGTTCAATAATCCCAACGTCACCTGCTAGTTTTGAAGATTTTGCCTGGTGTGGTTTGCTAACATTTTGACACATCAAATGCCAACTTAAATAAGAACCAGAAACATGTTTTTTGGTTTTTAAAAAACCCAGCTGGAATGCTAAATTCTAATCTGAATAACTAGATTATTTGCTTGCACAATAACACTACAGAATAAACCTAGAAATTTGGGTGACAACGATGATGACATTTTCAATATAACTTGTAAACAACACAAGTTAAATGGGCTATGCAAGAAGAAAAATGGAGACATGTTAAGTACTGAAATGGAAGCATTTAGAACCTATGAAGGAGTGATTCAATTCATTCATGACCTTATAGACGCCATATTAAAATTAAAAAATTTTTGCAGGGAAGTTGCAACGTGAAGTTGCTGAGCTAGAGTTCATTAGCAAATCTGATCCTTTCCCCTTTGGGTTGAATAGGCATTAGGAATGGGGTTTTTTTCTCACTATGGACAGTAATTGTCCCCATGTGGTATTAATTCTCTCCTACTTGCTATGCAGATTGAACACTAATTGACATGAGTTGCGTGCACTGTCTGCCCTCTGGCAACAGTGGGTGTGGGACACACTGAAATCTGAATGAATCACAACCCATCTGTTATTTTAGGCTTCTTTAAAACTGAAACACCTAATTCTGAGTGTATCCTATCCCACTATGATGGACTCTGTCTTTAACCTGAGCAATGTACAACTTTAAAATAGATTTTCAAGATCAAAGCAGTCTCTAGCTTATGAAAACTCAAACCAGACAATATGGTCTTCAAGGTGGCTCCAAACTCTTTGTTGTTTTCAAGACTTTATTACAACTTCTGACAGATGGACATGAACACTTCAGTCATTTTGCCTCTATTTTAGGTGAATTTAATTGTAGAACCACACAGGCCCTTGGAAATCTGAAAGTTAATTTTGACTCAGTGCCAGTCTCTGCCAAACTGTGTTTGATTTTATCATCTTGATTTAAATATGTACTTCCCTCCCTTCTGGTAACAAAAATAGGTATTGATACCAATTCCGATAATGGTATTCATATTTTGCTATTCCTCTAAAGTGGTGAAAAAGCAAAGAAAACTTAAAGATAGACAATTTTTATCTTTCCAGTCAGGAGCAGTCTCTGACTCCAAGCATTACCTCTGTAAACCTACATTCATTGAAAGTAGTCTTTAATATAGCCCCATGTAAGCTCCCTGGAAATGAAATGGACGTTGAGGGACAGCAGGGCTTGGCAAATTGAGCTGCCCCTGCTCCTTTCTCTCATTTCACCAGGCTTTGCCTGCATGCTTCCAGGCATGTCTTGTCAACTTATGGACTAGAAACTTAATTTTAAAAAATCAAAGCCAAAATTCCAAGGATTCAGTATTCTGTGTACACTGGACTATTTTTACCCTTAATTAGACTCAGGGTTAGTTATTGCTATCCTTGTACTTAGTAGGTAGACTTATCTCAATAGAAGCTTGTGCCTGGGAATGTGCTTTTAAATTTTTATTCTTTGAGGCTATGGGGAGTAGCTTGGTAAGCTTAACTCTCAGGAACTCTTATAAGGCTCTCAGTTTTTTTTTAAACAGAATTGATTGTTTGTAAATCTGAAGATGGAGGACCTTTTCTCTTTTTCTGTAGATGTGTGAAAAAATGTGGCTAAATTGATCTATTCTGGAGTTCAGTGGGGGGACCAGTGGGGGTGGGGCTGTCAAGCCCAGGATCTAAGATTCAAATCAGACTCTGAAACTTGAAGGTGCGAAAGACAGGAATGCAGGATGAGCTCAAGGTCAGAGGACTGAGATAGTGCCACCTGGCATTGGGTGCCTGAACCTGGTTACCTAGGGAAAATGAAAGTATTTTGTTATCAGCTCATTCATCCCCCATCCCCCTGGTGCTTCTCTGCTTGATGCCTGACAGGGGAAGGCTGTTTGTTTGCTTTTAAATTGGCCTGAGGGGTGGGGTACAGTGATGCAAGTGGTCTCATGGTTAACTAACAGTTAGGAGGACTATTTTGGGTACAGATGGGAGATCCCCTGATCTGTTCCTCTCACCACTGTGGTTGGACTTGGTGTTTGGTGTTGGTGGTGCACAGGACTGCAATGAGAGGATAGCCCTGGGAGAGTGGACTGTAATCCTGAGGGTCAAACAGGAGAGCAGTTCATCAGTATCTCCCTTTCAAATGGGAGATAGAGGGCTCAGCCTGCCTGCCAGCTAGCATGATTTGAGATGGTGTCTAATCTAGGGACTCATAGCTGGAATCAGGGAGTTGGCTGATCAGGGGCATGTTCCTGGGTGGGGAGGAAGCAAGGAGCTTGTGGGCCATACTTCAGTGCTGATGGACTGAGGGTGGGCACAGAGAGATAGATTGCAGAGAAAGGGTTCTAAATGTCTGTATGCTATTACCCCTTCTACTCCTTGGGAGAGCAGGGGTTCATATTGTCCAGTCCACTGGCCTGGTGCTGCTGCTTGTGAATGCCAGCTCAGTCCAAAATAAATATGTCCTCCTCTGGGACGTGTTCCTGGTTGAGGGGGCTGACCCCTCAGGGAGCTGGTGTGCATCACAGAAATCTTGGTGGGCAAACTGGGGAGCCTGGAACCAGCTCTGCTCCCCCGGGTTACTTTATAGGCACCAGCCTGGGATGGTGAGACAAAGTGAGGGAGTGGCTGCAGTCCATAAATATTCCATCGCCTTCACCAGACAACTTTCTCATTCCTGTTGCCAGTATAGAGAGATTGTTCTTGGTGATTGTCCAGAGAGACAAGTTTGGACTGATGCTGGTATACTGCTCACCCTGCTGGCAGTTGCCTTCTTGCCTGAGCTGGCAGAGGTAGTCTTGGAGGTGGTGTTAGAGGCTCCCAGTACAATGGTTTTGAGGAATTTCAATCTCCGCATCAAAGATGCCTCTAATGGTTCAGCTCAAGGCTTCATGGCTACCATGGCAACCATGGGGCGGTCTCAGTTTGTTTCTGGCTCAACACACTGTGCTGAACATGCTCTGATGGACATGCTGTCCACCTGGATCAGGGCAGGTTGGAGGTGATGCATTAGTTGGATGTGTTGCTGGCAAGTGTCAGCTATGACATGGCCAGGCAGTTCCAGGTTCAAAGCAGGTAGTAGGCAAAGGTGTGGTCAGGCAGTCCAGAGTCAAGGCTGGCAGCAAGCAAAAGCATAGGCAGGCAGTCAAAAGTCCATCAAGCCCAGGAGCTCAAGCAGGCAGTCAGGCTAAGCACGGAGGTACATGGCATGGAACAAGGAACCTGGTCTGTGGAGCTTTCCAGTGAAACACATTCATAGAACCCAAGCATAGCCAAGCCCACCCCAGGATTATATAGTATACCCTCACTAACAAGGCCTGCCCGTAGCTCAGAAAGCCTTTTGCCATAACAAGCTGCAATATGGGCACTTTTTTTTTTACTGCTGAGCTGCTATCACTGTCTTTTTTTTCTTTGTGCAGCTGGTTCATTAATTAGCTTATCAAAGGCTGCTGAGGGCTCTCCCAGCTGAACAACATTTGGCTCAGCCTTGGCTGGTAGGTAAGGGCTTGGAACTGGCTCTATTGCTTGCATATCCTCACAAGGAACCAGTTCTGACCTCATGGTGTCTTCAGGCTCTTTGTCAGAGTCCTCATTGCCTGGAACTGACTCATGACACTGAAGGACTCAAGGTCTGTCCCTTGTCATGGACCAATCATTACTTGGTGAAGTTTGGGCTTCAGATGTCACTCCCCCACTGCAGGGATGGGGGATTTATTAAGGTGGTCTGTCCCAAGGGAGGATAGAATATCAAGGATTCCTGAGAGCTCTGAGATATTTTCCTGGTGACATGGCCAGCACTCCTTTTGATGCCCTCGACTCCCTTTGGAGTGGTGAGATCAGAAGGACCATTAACATGGTTGGTCCTGAGCACTGTCACCCTGTTGGTTGAATCCTTTGGGCCCCATTGGAAATCTAAGAGCAATGAAGCAGGAAAGATGGCAGCTTGAGTTCAGGTGGCAGAAATTGTAGTGCGGATCAGACTACATACTGGTGAGAACCCATTATTGGGCCAACCAAGTGGCAGCAGTGAAGAAGGTATATTTCTCCACCCCCATTGCATCTGCAAGCAACCATCCAGCAGAGTTATTTGTGGTAGTTAACATCTGTGCACTTTTGAGATAAAATCACGCAGATGTGATTTGTATTGCTGTTTAATTGTTATATTTTACTCATAATACTTTCAATTGTGGTTTTTATTATTTTTAACCTTTGTAAGCCACCTAGAGATGCTAGTATGAGGTGGGGTATGAAAGAAAGAAAGAAAGAAAGAAAGAAAGAAAGAAAGAAAGAAAGAAAGAAAGAAAGAAAGAAAGAAAGAAAGAAAGAAAGAAAGAAAGAAAGAAAGAAAGAAAGAAAGAAAGAAAGAAAGAAAGAAAGAAAGAAAGAAAGAAAGAAAGAAAGAAAGAAAGAAAGAAAGAAATGCATTTAAAATTTAATTGACCTTTTTTAATTGATTTTGTTGGACTGTCTGCTAAGGGATTCTAAGTCCCTGCCCTCTACAGTCAGTAGACTCTTTGGTACATGTCCTTTTGCAATGCCCTTTTATGTCCCAACTTAGACTAAAAGGATCATGCCACGTTTTAATAAATGATCCATGTTTTCTAAAAAAAAACTTTAGAGCAAAAGGTTCCCTTCCTCTTAGAGGACCTTGACCATATTTCGTTACTTGTTTTATATGGTCTGCAGAGAAGAGTTGAAAAGAGATGTTTTTAGATATGAGTCTTATTAAAGTTCTATGGTTTACTGTTCATTACCTCAGTCTAAAAACAGAGGATTTGAAAAGAATTATTGCTGTAAATATCTTGTGTAGCTAAGTATTTAATTGAAACTTTTCAATAGTCAGTACAGTTCTTTGACAAAAAAGAAAATGTTTGCAATGGGGCAAAAGAATTTACCTCTCTCTTGTCTGGAGGTCTCTTTATGAACATATACCCATAGGAAAAATCTGGTTTTACATTAAAATCTCAATTTCCTCTTTCTTTCCCCATATCATTCCTGAGCATCTGTTATAATCTAAGCAACTAATAAATTGCCTGTCAATAGATTGATTAGTTTCTTCTGGATTTCTTGTGTTCACTATACCTAGCATAGTCAAATAGATTTTTCTTGCTAGCATGGGTTTCAAAATGGAAAGCTGGACACCAAAACTACTATTGAAGCCTGGATGTCTTATAAGTTTGTTAAGCTCAACAATGCATGCTCCAAAAGGAACTTTTTGGAACAAGAGACCACAGGAAAGTAAGCTGAACATCCTAACTGTTCATTCTCTTAGATCTGTACAGTGTACTGGCTTGGAACTCTTGGTTGATTAATATACATCAACATGAATCCACCTGCTAAGCAAAACATTCCACTTCAATGCTCACCAGCCACTTTGAATTTATGCATCTTGTTATTTAGAGTTATCATTTAAATAGCCATTTCTGACTTCACCCCTTACCTTTCACACTTTAGGCTATATATTTGATTCAGCGGACAGGATCCAGAACAGTGCATGGATGTACACAAAATATCCAAATTTTGGATAGTTTTTTCGTACCTCTCCTCCTCCCTGTGTCCTATAAACTGTTCTTTAGATTCTATCGATTCCACTTGAATATCATTTCAGGGACGAACACAGTAAGGATTAGTAATATGGGTCTTCAAGGTGCTTTCTTGAAAGTCCTAAGAAATTCTGGGTTTGTTTACACTTCTGAATCCCACTCTACACCCTCAGAGATTATTATTCAATTCTCAACTGTATATGACCACTTGAATTTAGGAAATTAACAAATATACTTTTGAAGGAAGGGTGAGAGATAGATTCTGGTCATTCACCATCTCTTGTGTCAAATTAATTAATATTAGATATAAAGTGAATAGATATAAAACAAATAGAACCAGCATGGTATAATGGTTATGAGTGGTAGAGTCTAGTTTGGTTTTGTTTCCACATTCCTCCACATGAAGCCTACTGGGACAGTGAAGGGAGACAAAGGCAAACAGCTTTGAACACCTTTTGCCTTGAAAAGCCTATGGAGTCATCATGTCAGCTGTGACCACCACCACCACAAAGTAAATAAGTTTAGGAAATCAATTTGATTGTTATTTTCATTGAAGACTTGAAGATGCATCATAATGAGTCAGGCCATCAAGGTCAGTTTGGTCTACTCAGATTGGCATTGGATCTCTAGTATTTTACAGTCTTTCACATCACCTACAACCTCATTATTTTAACTGAAGGCACCAGGGAACAAATCTGTAGCTTTCTGTATGTAAATTACTCTTGATTTTGGGGTGGGGAAAAAGATGTACTTATTAGGGTCCTATTGACTGCAATAATTTTAGATAAAATAAGAACATCTGAGGTTTCAGATCTTGAATCATCAGTTCTGTCTTACAGAATGATCTGATTCTTCAGCATTACTGATTAGGTCTCCTAAATAACTTCCACCTTGCACCACCACCCCTGTGTCTCTATCCATCTATCTCTATAGCCCTTCCTGCCTTTTAGCATGTGCAAGCGAGACCTTTGCTGATTGTTGCTGCTTTAAGAAGGATTCTGTTTGGGGAATGTAGCCTGAAGCCCAGAGTCATATCATATCATAGCATCTTACACTATATGAAAACAAAGTCTTTGCCCCTGTTAGATAGGTGACAGAAACATGCACAGGGAACAAAATAAGAAATACCGGTATGCATGCAAGACACATGTATATATGGAATGAGAAATACCACCTCAAGCTAGTGAGATAATGCAGTGATTGGCAAGAAGTTGAAAAGCTGTGCACAAGGCAATCATGTTGCAATCAGATTCAGCTAACTGGTCAGGTTGGATAACATCCCTGTCAGACTGAGCCAGTAGTTCTGTAAATTTTTGAGTGCAGTGCTTTTGGCTGCTTGTTCACTGTTTTATTGAATTTCTGTTTTTTGGTATGTCTATAGTTTTCTGTTCAGACATTTGTTTAGGCAGCAATGAACATGTGGATTGGAGCCAAGCCCTCAACCTCTACACATTCAGGGGCTGTGTTTTCAGTCAGCCATTTAGCACCCATGCAATCACATGCATATGATTTTTTTCCCGGAGCAGTTTGGGGTGTATGTCCAAATGAGATGCTTGAACCAGGAGTAGGTTAGTCAGGCACACCCCTGTATCTATCCTCAATATTTCTTGACTACCTGAGTGCCTAAGTAAGTGCTAATATGCTGAGTCACATCTTGCATTGTTCGATATTACCATTTTGCACACTCAACAATTTATTGCAAATCTGCAAGTACCAGTTTATTTATTAAAACATTTATATTCTGCCCTTCCTCACAGTTCAAGGCAACTTACAATAATTGTTAAGTAACAGTTAAATCCAGAATAAACTAGCACAATAAGCTTTAGGTGCATATTGGGTACAAATGGCAGTAACTTGTACTGAAAAAAGCATAACTAATTACTACAGGTACAGTAGTTGAGCAATGTAATGTTTGCAAAATAATTTAATCTGGGATAAATAATGGATTAATTCATTTTATTTATTTCTTTGGGTTTCTGTCCTATCCCAAGGAATTACTTGCCTGTGCATTTCCTTTGCAGAGCACAATGATCTTAATCTGGAAAATATATGAGTGATTTAGATTTAGGATTGCCGACTCCAAGTTGGGAAATTCGTGGAGATGTGGTTTTAGTGAACAAGGGCTGATAAATCTTCTATTCAGGGCAGAATTTATTATAATAAGAATCACACATTTCATTTTAGTATCGAAAGCTATTTTCTAACATAGAAGGTTCATGGAATGCCTTCTAATACAATAGCAACAAAAAAAGATTATTGGGTCAAACGTGGTTGAAGAATCTGTAGTACAAAAGCCATCTATCTTGCCCTTTAAAAATGCCCCTAAACTGTCAACAAGATCTGATCACCATTCCTTCATATGCAAGGTAGGAGTACACCAAAGACACCTGGACTTGGGCCCTAGGAACTTTAGGTGAATAAGGCTTTCCTCCACCTTTCTTTCTTGCCAACTAATCTGTTCAAAAAGTGGTACCTAAAGGTTTTCGTGTGTAGACCACTTGTTTCTGCAGATTCCCTCCTCCCATGTGCAAGCCCATTCTGTATTCCATGCCATTCTCAAGGATTTCCTATGAATGCTCACACAGAGGAATCCAGTGAGGAATCCAATGAGAGGTGGCAAATATCCATCCTATGTCTGATTCACTGTTCATGAATCCAAGCTGGCCTAATGGTGTACAGATGGTTTTGGCACAATTTTTAAAAAATACATTTGTCTTGTATTGGCTATTCTTTCTTACCGTATGAACCACACAAATGTGCCATGTTGTAAGTCATTGTGTATTAGGCGGTAACTGACTAATCTGAGCATTTGTTGCCTGTCTCTGCATGCTACAAAAAACAACAGAAGGCAACTGCTCTTTAGCAACTGATGCTTGGCCTGCATAAATGGAAGGTCTCATGTTTCATTCTTAACAAATAGATATATTGTGAATTCCTAAAAGAAAGACCTAACAGATCTTCTGCTGCACATGAAGGCAAATAAAATATGTTATGGCAGAATAGCTTGTAAAATCCAAGGGAGTTGAACACTACGTTGATTAAGCTGATACATAACAAACATTCTCTTCACTCATCCTCCTTTTTACTTTTATGTCCAATTTGTAGGAAATCTAGATTTATCCATTCATGTTTGCAAGTGAGTGTTCACATGTGTGCATACATGCATGTAAGACACGAATGCAGGAAAGTAATTGGGAATGGGTGATGAATTAATTAAAATGTATAGATTGAGCAGTCCGAGAATGTAGCTGTGATTTGTAACTTTTTTTAAAAAAGGAATATGGCTTTTTAGAATCTCTCCATTTGCCAGAGCTATATTAAAAAATCAGCTAATGACAATATTTATCATTAGAATTTGGGGGATTTGCCCCCTCCCATTCTTTCCAACTAGAAAACAGAACAGATCAAATAGATTTTTGGTTCTGAAAATTAGTTGACTCTGGAGAGCCAATTTACCATGACTCCCATCTCTTGGCCTTAGTTTAATGTCTTTATTGCCCATTCAGGGTTTTTTTTCCCTTGTGCAATCCAGAGAGGTAGTTTAATCGGGCTAATTTTGGGGCAGTTACCCTGCTAATGTAGTCTTTACAATTACGAAGCAGACCAGGTGGCAAGACGGTATGGCTCTGTCTCGCCAAGGTGCAAAACAAATTCAGCGTTCAATCAACCTGAGAGAAAAAGGACAATTCTCATTTGCATAAACATGTAGCCACGGAAACTGGAGGCACAGAGGTATAAGGAAAAGAGACCTATTTTACATGATGTGCATAGAATATTTGACAGTTTAGATTGGAGGCGTCATTGATGTGCGTAGGAATGGTAGCTTGGTTGCCATGGATATGGTTTTCCCTACTGGCAGCGCAAAGATTGGCAGGGATGGATGCAGGAGAGAGAGAGGGAGGGGAAAAAAAGATACACATACTCATACAAACGCCTAAACCACTGCAACTCTGTGGCAGACTCATTCTTTTCTTTTGTTGCAAAGCAATGTATCCTTTCTATGCTAATGACAGCTCATCTAGTATGCTGTGTAATCTACCAACACTGATATTTCTATAATAAATCATTTATGTGTAATGTGTATTTATATACTGCATAAACATATATAAAGTATAATTTTATACATACACATTTTCATAAAGCGGGTAGCATAGACAGAGACAGTAAGTGAGCTGCAGATGCATAATATATAAGGAAACATTCTCATGTTTAGTTTAATTTGTTTCCCAGATTTTACACATAATGGAAACAGCCCTTAGTATTTTTGAAGTCACAAGCTACTAGAGCTTTACACTGGAGTAGTCATGGTAAAAACAATGGGACTACAGAGGAAGGAGTAAGCTGTGGACTCCTAATGAACAACAGTGACTGTAGAATGCATGAACTATGAGAAGAAATAACTCTTTAAGGCTATAATATGGTTCTCTGCACAGTTACATCCTCCTATGTCCACTGAAGTCAATGTATATATCTCTGCTATTACACAATAAAAAAGTATTCATAAAAATGACTCCATATTTCTATCAGAGTCCACTACGCTATTTCCTCAAAAATATAATGCCACATTAAAACCATATTCCCATCATTAAAAGGAATACAGTTTAAGCACTCCAATCAACAGCTTAGTTAAACCAGAATATTTGGAATTAAGCTGAGTGAGTCCATTGGAGTTTATTGTTCACAAAACTGCACCTATATATTCTATCAATCACATTTTTATATCACCAATCCAAGGGCCTTAATCCAGTACATAAGAATCGCCTTGCATTATTTATTTGATCTCTTATGCTGATTAAATTGATTATGCATGTATGTATATGTGTACATGTATACAAGCACTACCTTTTCATCTGAGATTGGGTATTTGTGCTCCTTTTCCAGGCCTTCTGTTATTTTCTCTGTTAACACAGTGCTCAAGAACTCAGCTATCCTGTACTGGAAACCTCTGCTACTTTAACATACCATCCCTTTAAGAGACCATCTCTCTACTACAACAGGCACTATAATTCAGGTCTCAGTGCTATTATATCCATACTTTCCAGTGTGAACAAATGTGTGATACTTAAATGTTCTGAATGTAGTATGCAGAATGCATCCACATTTTGCCTGTGGTAAAGGTTACATGGAGACATGGCCTTGGGATTGGATCCAAATACAGGAAAGCCTAAATGGGAACCCAGAGCTGCTTTCCCATTGATCTGGATCCACCTTGACTGAGGGCGAATCAGCAGACTCGAAGATTTATCTTTTGGTCTTATCTCCTGCAAAGGAAGTAGAGAAAAGCCTCCTTCTCCTACAGTGGCAGGTAGTGTGTAGAAATATTGCTGTGGAAAGCAGCACTCACTGCATATGGCAGCTGTTTTCATCCTAACCAAATGGCAGAGCTTACCTTTAGGCTGTATAATACAAAAACAGATCATGAAATCAAAGGCAGAAGCTCTGATACAGCACAAATTAAGAAATCCCTTTCTTAAAGAGCAAATACAGATGTCCTTAATTTTTTCTTTATGCAACTGCAAACCTGGGTAAAAAAACAAAAAACAAAAGAGAATAGATTCCCCCCCCCATTGTTTTGTTTTCTCTGTTCCTTTTCTCAATTCATTCATGCCCAAGGGCAAATAATTCTTCTCTGGCTTTGTCCCTTTCCATGTCTTGCCTGGATTAAAAGTCTCAAAAAGTGTCTCAAAAAGTGATTCTGCTCTAACCAGATTCTTAATTTTGTAGGAACACAGCAGGGACATTCCTCACTGTGTTGGATAACCACCTCCAATATTTCAAGCTGTGAGCATAATTCCAAGCATTCAGAAAAGAATTTCTGCAAAAATCTGCTACTTGTGGACAAGCATATGCTTGCCTGAATGGCAGCTCAATGTTGGCATATATTATCACGCAGACTCCCTTGAATATATTTTTCCATGTTGAAGTCATCTTAAGTATGATAAGATTTGTAGAAATCAGTCATTATGTACTCATTTAAATAGTGGGAGCAACCTTCTCTTTCCAGTTGTAATGGTGAATCCACATTCAGATGTCTACTGGTATTATTCAGATACTCTACTAAGAAGCATCAACTCACTCTAATTTACAAATATCTAAAAGAACACAGGTTGTACAAGCCATGGAATAAGACAGAAAGTGTTGGGCTAGAACAAGGGGTAGAGTGTTTTGAATGTATTAATGCACTATACTGAGTCACTGCACTGTTTCAATTAATCCAGAATTGCTATTGGCTCTGGGATCTCAGGCAGGAGTGTTCCTTTTTGAAGTCCTTTGATCTATCTCTGCAATAAGACATTTTCTGTGGTGGTATCTGGCAGTGCTCTACAGATATCAGGTGCTTACACTGGTAGAGATAACTCAAGGAAAGGGAACACTCACCTGTTCTTTTTTTCACTGAGAAAAAAACACTAAGGCCGTTTCTGCACGGCCGTAAGGGTGCCTCCACGCCGGCAAGAATTCCGCCGGCGTGGAGGTGGAGGCCATTCGCATGCAAGCATGCGGGCGGCCTCCAGAGAGGCCGGCAGACGGCAGGTGGCTCCGCACGAAGCCGCCTCTTCCCCCTTCCCCGTTCCACTCACCGTGTCCCCGTCGTCGGCCTGCTGGCCGTCGCAGCCCCGCCCACGCTGCCCTCCGACCTCCAGGGGTCAGAGGACAGTGTGGGCGGGGCTGCAACGGCCACCGGCCGGCTGATAGCGGGACACGATTGAAAGGAGAACGGGGAAAACAGGTCAATTCCCGAAGGCGATTGTGCTGTTCACATCAGCCGAACACGCCAGGAAGGAAAACAACCCTTTAAAGTTGTTGTTTTCACTGAAGCGGCTTCACGCCTCTGGGGAGAGGAGCGAGGTCGGAGTGGCGCCAGCTGCGTTGCAGCAAAGCGCCGCCAGTCTAAACGTACCCCTGAGAGGACGGGCGCTATCCCGTCCCAGGGCTTCACACACGGGCCGCGGCGGAAACGGCCTAAGGCTCATTCCGCACATGCAGAATAATGCACTTTCAAACTGCTTTCAGTGCTCTTTGAAGCTGTGCGGAATAGCAAAATCCACTCGCAAACAGTTGTGTAAGTAGTTTGAAAATGCATTATTTTGCGTGTGCGGAAGGGGCCTAAGTAAATTTTAATGACCTTTAAAAATTTATCAGTGCTTGTCTCATAATGACTCTTTCCACACAACTCACCTAAAACATTTCTAAAATGTTTCTAAAATGTTTTCAATCCAACTTTACAATGAGGTATGTCCGTACTCATCCCCTCGAAACAATTCATGGCCACTATTACATGACACACACCCCCTTTTGAGTTCTGTGTTGCATCATTGTGCTGCAAATTTTTACTCCACACATACTCAATGTTTTAAAGATTCCCCCCCCCAAATTAAAAAAAATGCTGCAAATAAACAGGCAAGGAGAAACAGAATGAGCTCAGAAAATAGTGCCAAGGAGGATATCCAGGGCAGCACAGAGGCATGGAAAATGGCTTAAATAGATTGCTCACAATTTGAGGCTGCAAATAAAATGGGTTGGGAACTAAAGAAGGTAAAAACAATGTGAAACTCCATGGAGAAAATGTTTTATTTCCTGCCTCAAATCATTTTAAAATGTTTGTGCAGAAAGGTAATCAGAGGCCCCTTCCGCACACGCAAAATAATGTGTTTTCCCCTGCATCTTCTTGCACATACCATCTGTTGCACTTTACCACCTATTATCCTCCCAGAGAGGAACCTGACCCCTCCCTTTTCTTTTTACTGGGGTGATCTTAATTGAATTGGCCATAATAGGGCACCTATTATGATGCTAACCACTGTTTTTAAGTAGCTTTTAATGGATTTTAGTATTATATTGTTGTTATCGCATTTAATTAATTGTATATAGAATGTTGTTCACCGCCCAGAGCCCCCAGGGGATGGGGCGGTTTATAAATCGAAACAATAAAATAAATAAATAAATAAATAAATAAATAAACCACTTTCACAACTGTTTGCAAGTGGATTTTGCTATTCCGCACAGCTTAAAACAGCACTGAAAGCAGTTTGAAAGTGCATTATTCCGCATGTGCGCAATGAGCCAGAAATTCATGAAATTCTCAAACTGTAAATTATATGTTAAAGGTGATGGGTATAATATACCGTATATACTCGTGTATAAGTTGACCTGCATATAAGTCAAGGTACCTAATTTTACCACAAAAAACTGGGAAAACTTATTGACTCGCGTATAGAGTCGAGGGTGGGAAATGCAGCAGCTATTGGTAACCTCAAAAATAAAACAGATAACACCAATAAAATTATGCCATTAATTGAGGCACCAGTAGGTTAAAATGTTTTTTTGAATATTTATTCAAAGAACAACAGTAAACTGAGCTTTGGGAAGTTCATGATTCTCCCTTTAAAATCCACTCAGAAGGGAGGGATGTGATTAAAGGGAGAATCTGGGAAAATTTGAAGGTGCTTGTCAGGAGGAATGTTTATGTTAGCAGTGGTAATAACATTTCAGAGCTATCTTTGAGGAGACCCTCCTGATCCTTTACCACCTAGGTTTAGTGAAGTTGGGTCTCAAGGGGTCCAAAGTTATGTACCCTCAAAATGTAGCCCCATCTACTATTAGCTCCCATTGGAAACAATGGGGAGATGGGCACCTCCCTTTGGGGGGCTCCATAACTTTGGACCCCTTGAACCAAACGTCACTGTTCTAGCTGGTATCATCCAGGAGTGTCACCTGATTATATTCTGAAATTTTGGTGCCATAACCCTAGCTCACTTTCATACTGTTTCCAGGTGGCCGACAAAGTAAAAACCCTAACATATTTTTTAAATACACCTCACTCGCACATAAGTTGAGGAGGGCTTTTTCAACAGAAAAAAATGTGCTGAAAAATTCGACTTATATGCAAGTATATACTGGGTATTAATTTTTTTTGCTACTTCACTTCTTTCTTTTTTTTCTCTCCTTTATTCTTAATTTCCATTTTCACTCCTCTCTTTCCATTTTTCCTTTTTAGTAGTTAAAATTTACTGTCAGGATGGAGAGCTATTTGTCAATGTATGTTTATTTTATTACATGATGAATGTTTTTCTATATGTTATGTTACTTATTAAAATGACCTAAATTAAAAAAAATTAAAAAAGAAATTCATGACTGGCATTGAACTGGATGAGTCAAACTTTATACCTTGATACAAACTCCCCAATATCCATTTTTCTAGAAGCTACGATGCCCTTCTCTATTCAAATTAAATGTGAACTGTGTGGCGGTATTGCTAAACCACTACAAACCCATTTTTAGCATTGTCCTGTAGTTCTGTTGTGATTATTCTATTATGTTTATCTGTATCTTTAATGGTATGTATAGATAATAGAAGAATTGAGTGCTATGATGTACAGTTGAATAGGAGGACTAAAAAAATTAGATAAGCTAGAAAATCAGTTTTTACAATCTGCAACATGCCAATTTGCAAGTGAACAAATTTTCAGCCTTTCTGTGGTATCCCAAGTAGTTTAATGATATCATCTGATGAAAATGTGATCTGATTATCTTCTGTCCTATTCTTTTTTTTTAAATCTGCATTATGCTATAAAGGAATATACTATACCAGACAGCGAACAGAGTGCTGTTTATCAATATATCTATAGACTATTATGACAATATTGCAATAATAACTTTTATGACAATATTTGATTATCTTTACAAATATCACACTCGTATATATTAAGTTGGCAATGTTTATATGGAATTAAAACTACCTAGACTCCATCCATTAGATCATTTTGATTCTTTCATCATTTAGGATGCTCTCAGATGTATGTGGTAGATGGAAGGGGCTTTATGTCAGAGAAGAAGGATTCAACTTTTTGAACACTGATGTCTTTCACTGTTATTAAATATATTTCCCATGTGGCAAACTGAACATTTCCATGTTAGGAAGAATGCAGGTTTTCACAAGATTCTAATGTGGTAAGTTTCATTTTTGTCACATGGTTCTGTGTAACACCTGTGGTTCCATATGTGAGTTTGAACAAGAAAAAAGCCTGTATGTGAAATTCAGTTTTAAAAATAAACATGGGAGCTAATGTGTAAAATGCATAGCTGAAAGATATCTGAAAAAGATACAGTTTGGCCATAATCCAACACAATTATAAAGTGATTTACTAAAACAAGATACCTTGAGAATCACTTATAATTTTTAAAAAAACCCAGGGTATAAATTGTGATGTCTAATGTGTTAAACCAGAATATTTGGAATTAAGCTGATGTGTTGATTGACTGTGTGTACATTTTTCTGAAATAAAAAAAATCAGGCTGAACTTAATGGACTGAAGCCTATTTAACTCTATTTTAGATTGTAGCTCTGCACCCATACAGACTAATAAATAACCTAAAATGAACTAGGAAAAAATGGCTAAATACTTTACAAATACAGATATATAATACAAGAAAGCTAGGTATTTCAGCCATGGATATTTTGCACTAGCCCATGGCAGCTTATTGATACGACTGGACACAAGCTTTGTGGACTCACTATTAGGGATGTGCATTCAGCAAAGCTAGAATAAGATATACTTTATCATATTTATCCGGGGGGGGGGGGTCCTCCCAAAAATTGTGGCAATTTAAATGAAGCCAAAAAAGTAGAACCAAAAGTGGGGCATTTTTCAGGCCACCATTTAACTTTTTAAAAAGATACTGGTGGGGATCCCCTCTCCCCCTTCCCTCCCTCCCTATCTCATTTACCCGCTGGCTGGCTAGGCTGGTGCAGAACTCCACCACTACCACGACCAAGTGCCACACGAGGCTCAGAGGTGGTGGGCAACATAAAGCTGCAAGCCAGACTCACACTAGCTGACTCCACCAGCCACCACTGCCACCTCCAGGCTCCACATGAGGCTTGGAGGTGGCCACTACAGCTGCTAGATTTGAGGGAAAGGGGAGGAGGAGGAGGAGAAAGGGGATATTATTCAGACTTGGATCTAATGGAGGTTCAGGAATATCCAGGTTTCCCCACAAAATTCAAACCCATTAGCCCCAAATTTGAATTTTACAATTTTTTTGGTACATCCCATGTTCACTATGTCATATATATATGAAATTTCCTGTGTTAAAAGATACATGCATACCAATACAGAGTGAAAAATGTTTGAGAAAAATGGTCATGGATTGTATTTGTGATATGTCTGTTCTTAACACACAACATTTATTTATTTATTTATTTATTTATTTATTTATTTATTTATTTATTTATTTATTTAGTTAGTTAGTTAGTTAGTTAGTTAGTTAGTTAGTTAGTTAGTTTTATATGCCACCCTTGCCCTCAGGATGGCTTACAATATTAATATAAATACAATAGATGTATTTAAAATATTAAAACCCAACCTAACTTATGATGATTAAACTATCATAAATAGGAAGGCAGGAATGAACTAAGATCCAAAAAGTATGGAACAGATTTAAAAGCTAATAAATAATGACTAACCAATAAAGAGGAGGGAGTTATTAACCTCACATTGCATGAGTCTGAAATTGTATGAGTCTGAAATTGTGTGCATCGAGGAATGCTGCTGTAAATTTCGTTGTGCGTGCACAATGACAATAAAATGCTTATGCTTATGCTTATGCTTATGCTTATCACCAGAATCTGTTAGGCCGTTTCCGCACGGGCGGAAAATGACAGCCTGGAGACTGTAAAAACGCCGTCTCCAGGCTGCCATTCTCGCATCGGCTTGCAGCCGCAGCTTAGCCGCTGTACCGCCTTCCGGCCGTTTACCCGCCAGTTAATGTTTATTCGAGAACGCTTAAGAAGCTGCTCTTTTTGGGGAATATGCCCGTACCGCGGAAAGCAACTGTTTACCGAGTTTAACGGTAGCGGCTTCACGGCGCCTCTGACTCCAGTACTCATTTTGTCCCTGTTTGGTTGCCGGCTGAGGTGTCTGGGGACACGCTTCTGCCCTGCGCTGGAGCAGGCGCTGGTGCAGGGTTAGAGGCGTGTCCACCAAAGGTACCGGGCTGACACATGCCGGAAGGCCTTTCAGGGACAAGTTGGTCGCAGGCGCCGGGCGCTCCGCTGGCGCCCGGCTGCCCGCCTTTTCCCGGACCGTCATGCCGGTCAATCATATCCGGGTCCTGGCGAGTAGAATTCGCTGGCTGGTACAAACTGCCGTTCTCGCTCCGCCATGAACGGGCCTTAGTTTAGCATAGCTACTCCACTGGTCTTGTTTCTCACTTTATTGATTCCTGTTCCCAAAGCCACAATTAATGCCATGTTTGGTTTTCCTAACAGAAATACATAGGGAATAGATCACACAAGTCAAAAACTTATACGATTTTATGGATGTGTGAACAGAAGCAGTAGAGTTAATGGAAAGATTAATTTTAATTGCATCATCCCCGTGTGACTGAACAGCAGTGTCTCTTCAAAATTTCTGAAAAGTTTATCTGATATATATCATCCATTTTCACTTAAGAATTACACAACACTATATCATCTCTCCCAGTTAACTATTCTTCAGCCTTCACAATCAAAAGCAGGAATTCCATTACCAAATATTTTGATAAATTTACCTCACAAAATAAGAGAGAGTATCAAAATAAGCATAAGCAGAGAACAGAATAAAATGTGAATCACTGTGTCAAAAGGTGTTTGCTAAGATAAGAAAAGTTTAAAGTAAAACAGAATTAGATACCTTCATATCTAATATCTTTGCTATTTATAATATGGAGTAATAATGATCTGCCTCTCTGGATTTCTGATAGAATGAATGACATGGAAAGCACTGAACAGTATTTTATGTATTTTCTTTTCATATCAAGAATTCTTGATAGAGGTGTCTTCCAGACAGACTTAATGTTCCAGTTTAATTTGTGGACATTTCTACCCCCTCATTGTCACACAGCTTCATTAGCTGTCCTTTGCTGTTTTGGCTTTTCTTTGTTAGTTTCTCGTACTCTTTCTGAAATCTATCCCCATCGCCCAAACCTTTTTGCTGGAATGGTTTGTTTTGTGTTTTATGCCAATTTAAAATGCCTGTGCTACTTCACATTGCTCCACCCATCATGCCATTTTATCTTGGGTGGTGATTCCTTTTTAGGAAATTCAGCAGGCCAGTGGCATCCACACATGTGTTTAATGAACCATCACGACCAATCAGAAGGCCCCAAGCAGGCATTGCTATGCTGCTTCACAGACCATTCCTTCGAGCACATTTGAGCACTGTTCCTGGGTACCATTTTCAAATTTTGTGTCCACTGCGGGTGGGTGGGTGAACAGAGGCAGAGCAAGAAAGCCATCCATCCAATGAGCCCCTTGTGGGCAAGCAAGCTGAAGTAGTAGTGAGGGAGCTGGCAGCTCAACAAGCCCTGGATGGGCAGGTAAAGTGAGACAGTGGCCCCAACCTCTGCTGACCAAAAAAGAGCTTCATGTATGGTGTAAACCCCCCCCCCAAATTTTTTTGTGAACAAAATAGGTGCGTAGTAATAATGAACTGAGTCTAAGCACAGCAATATTCTTTACTGATGAACCAAATAGGACTGGTGCAAGGGTGTTTTGAAGAACCTCAGTGTAATTTTTTTTGCAGTTTTCTGTGTGACTTCTTTACATGTAACCTCTGTAAACCTCTCTGTAGTATTCTGAGGTGATGTGTGTTATGCTGCCTCCTTGCCTTTCTTATTTGCCCTGCCCTCAAAGGTTCTCATCTTTGAATTCTTAGTTGGACCTACCTAAAGAACAGGATAGCTTAGGCCCTTTCCGCACGGAGGCGGAAGGGCTTGGGTCGGCGTTTCTGACGCCAACCTGATATTTATCGCTGGGACCGTCTGCATGGCCCGGTCCCAGAAAAGAACCGGGGAAGCACAGCTGCCACCGGGCGCCAAGGTTCGCCCGGTCGACTTAGCCACTCTCCGACCCCTCCGGCAGCGTGGCCGGGGCCTGAGGACATGCCTCCCCTGCCTCGGCGCCATGCATCGCTTCCGTTAATGTCGCCAGAGCAGGGGGGCGTGTCCCCAGGCCCCCGCGACGTGCCGGAGGGCCGGAGAGCAGGTAAATGAAGGAAGGGAGTGGGGGGGAAGCGCCGGGAAGTCGCTGCCGTGCAAACAGCTGCTTCCAGCCGGCGTTTCCAGAAAAGTGCGCTTCCCAGCGCACTCTGAAAATGCCGGCTCGGAGCCAGGTGCGAAGCAGCTGCGCCCCCTGTGCGAATGGCGGCCTGAGGACGGCGTTTTTGCCGTCCCAGGGCCGCCATATTCCACCCGTATGGAAACAGCCTTAGTTTTATTTGGTAGAACAACAGAATGGTCAGCATGTGGGGTGACTCTGAGGTGAAAAGGATCCTTTACTCTGAAATAGCATTTTTCCCTTACACATAGAGTTTATACATATAACAGCATAATGGTTTCTGTATGGCTAATAAACAAAACTGTACAATAAGTGTAGTGGTTGCTTAAAAAGACCTAACCAAAATGGCTTATTCTCTCACTTGCCGCTTAGGTCAATAGCTTCCACACAACTTCACTTGCCAACCAGGCTAATAACTTCCACACAGAACACAGATTTCTCTCACACTCACCTCACTGAAGCTCCTTCCTCCATTCATGCACTGCTCAGCACAGATTCTCACACAACTCAGAACAAAACAATCAACTCTGTCCCCTAGGGTACCACTACCAACCAATCATAACACACTTCATTTACCCATCCAGTCCCCTTTTCTTACTCTACAAGTCTACATTTTAGGACACAGCAACTGATATTCTACATTAAAACACTGAAATAAAACACACATACATTATTTACATGGCAAAACATCACACTCAACAATAAACTTCCAAAACAAGATTCCCTTAGCCCTTCCATTGTCCATTATGATGGCTATGTTGAATTCTTTAGCTACTCTCTGTAATTCCATAAAAACAAATAGTCTAACATAAGAAGCAGGTAACCAATTAAAAGAACAGAGAGGCAGGCAAGAGACAACTTACTAGTGGGCTTTGGGGGCAGTAACTGCATCAACTAATGGGGACCAATGGGGGAATTGCATTGCTCAATCACTCCATTGCAAGTGCAAAAAACAATTGAAAACTGAGCAGTCTATAAACAAAAGTACAACATACACATAGGGAAGTACCACATAAAAACAGGCAGTGTGGAACAATCACCCCTATCATGCTATAATTGTAGGTGCCCTGGAGGCAAGGAAAATCACATCAGTACAGCAATCTGGAAGATACCAGAGAATATGTGTATTCGGGCCCGAACTGTTATTTGCGGTTTCCAAAAGATCCTGCTAAAGGAATATTTGTATTGTCACTCTATGTATGCTAAGTAAAATTAAAACATTGATTGTTCTTTGTTGACACTATGCTAATAGAAACAATACTACATGATTTATGCAGCCAGTCATCTGAGAGTTGCAATTAATGGCAATGGACTGTTAGGGATAAATTCTTATACCAAAATGTACAAGGGTTTTCTAAAATATCTTTAAAATGTTTGCTAAATACACAAGTGCAGATTGTGATTCCTCTAGATATACATCTAGAGGGACCCTCTAGATATACTAGATCAGGGGTAGAGAACCTGCGGCTCTCCAGATGTTCAGGAACTACAATTCCCATCAGCCCCTACCAGCATGGCCAATTGGCCATGCTGACAGAGGCTGATAGGAATTGTAGTTCCTGAACATCTGGAGAGCCGCAGGTTCCCTACCCCTGTACTAGATATATAGCAGGTGACATTATTTTGACTGAAAGAGAGGGAAACTGTTGAATAATAAAGGATGGGAATTTTCTTACTGCAAAAAAGGATAGATGAGTTTTTAAACAGATTGAAGGAAGAATGGCTAAATGGACAGATGGATGGACAGACTTTATACAATGCCTTATACGTGGATTTCTATTCCTAACAGACCGAAAAACCATCAAGAATAGATATAGTCTTTCTGCATTCATGCCATTTACAACACTTTCCAGGGCTTTGCTGTGTTAATTTTATGTGCAACCTACTCCTGACAAGAACTTGAATCTTAAAAGTTAGGGCAAAAAGCAAGTCTTAATCCACTTAATTTGCTTCTGTTATCTCTTTCTACAGCTTTGCAGTTCCAGTTTTTGCACCATTTTGGAATATATTTCCTTTTGCTTATTTTGTGCATAAGTGGCACACTATAAATATTCTGTGTTTATATGAATACAAAATCCCACCCTTACAAATTAATGTGGTTGCAGTTCACGGCAAACCTGTAACCACTCTCTCTGCATTTGGTACGGTTTCCAAAGCCTTGTGGATGCCCCATGAGAAAGAACTAATGTACACATTCTTACTTTGAGGTTGTATTAGGTTAGAAAGAATATAATTAGTGTTATGCTTTATCCTCTCAAGCTTCATATACCATGTCATGCTTCCTCAGACAAGGGCCAGGTGTTCAGGAACTGAACTACATCTCTATCTTTATTTCTGGCAGGGAAAGATCTGTGACAATAAACAAAACAGGAAGATACCTCAATCTAACAGTTCTCTAAGCTATCTACATTAACTTGATTGTTTTTTAAAAACAAAACAAC
This sequence comes from Sphaerodactylus townsendi, assembly GCF_021028975.2. Classification (NCBI taxonomy): domain Eukaryota; kingdom Metazoa; phylum Chordata; class Lepidosauria; order Squamata; family Sphaerodactylidae; genus Sphaerodactylus; species Sphaerodactylus townsendi. The sequence goes on from NC_059431.1 coordinate 42,567,010, forward strand.
CCTAAACTTTGTATGCTGGAAACACTGACAGAATCAGAAGGTGTCAGAGCTACATTTTGTTCATTGTGAGGTATACCATGCAATTGCTTTACTAGGTCTTATCATTTTCAAATCAAGCCACATTTACTGCTATGTTCCAGAGAAAGCAAAACCAGAAGTGAGAGTAGGGTAAATGTAGGCCAAATTGAGAACTGCAGCTAGAGTGGGAGAATACAGAGCATCTTTGGTATGGAGTGCCTTTTCAGCAGCTTTGATTATTGTATCAGTTGCCATTCTTCCTGTTTAGAAATGTTCTTGCCATTGTAACCCCTCTCTTGATTATTGTGGTGCTCTTTATGTGGAGTTATTGTTGGCTGAGTATGTACAGGATGTTTGCCACATGGTAGAGGCAAATGTCCTCTGTGGCAAGATTTCTTGTGTGGCCATATTTCCTCCAGCCCTGCTTTCACTCTCCACACTCTCTGCAGCAAGCAAATCCACTTGCAGCACAATTTTTTTATTTTGCTTCACTGCCAGAGTGAGACACATTTGCCAGTGGGCACAGCTTTGCCCCAGTCTCTTCCCTCCACCCACAGCCAGCCCACCTAGTCTTACCCTGACTACTCCCTCAGGCTGCTTTGCACGCTTCCCCTTTCCCCTCCTTCCTGTTGTCAACTATTTCCTGCTTCTTATCCTGCCATATAATTTCCATTGCCCGTGGCCTCCCCACTCCTGCATAACTTTAGAGCTTTAGATCCCTTTTAAAAAATAAATATTGATAGATGGATACTAACACTAAAAAAAAGTAAAAATAATAAGACTAGTTGATTAGTCCAAACACCCGATTTGCCCCTGTGTTTGATCAACATTCCAGTTGAAGGTCTCCAGCCTTGTAGTTTTATATACAAGCATCATTAATTCCAGGCTACACCAGGAAAAGCTCGTCGGTCTTGACACTTGGGTTTGCACCACACTGGGAGATGGATGATCATGAACCTGGGGAGCTTAGCAAATGGCAGCTTGCATTATCCTTTTATGATTTTGCAGTTTGCATGTCGCCATTACTCTCCCCTCACAATCAGTGCTTGGGAAAAGTGTACAAGTGCCATATTCAAGACTTTTATTTAATAGTTCACTTTTTAATTTTGCTATATTAATCTATCAATAGATTGATATATCGATCTGTTGATCAGATCACAGATAAAAATTAAAGATTATACTACAAATTAAAGCATGCATGTGCAGTAGAGAACCTGTGAAAAATCCCCCTTTTTAGGGGTTAAGAACATAAGAACTAGCCTGCTGGATCAGACCAGAGTCCATCTCATCCAGCACTCTGCTACTCGCAGTGACCCACCAGGTGCCTTTGGGAGCTCACATGCAGGATGTGAAAGCAATGGCCTGCTGCTCCTGCTGCTGCTCCTGAGCACCTGGTCTGCTAAGGCATTTGCAATCTGAGATCAAGGAGGATCAATGTAAAGATGTTGCTTTTTCCTTTCCCAGCTCTTGTGACCTTGGCAGCATTCCTCGAGCTGGGCTGTGTGCCCGGTGAGGCAAGCTAACCTTGCTACTCTTTATCTATGTGTGTGAAGCTAGTTTTGAGTCTTTCATGGGAACCTGTCTGGGGTTTCGAAGGAGGGGGGGATTCAGACTCGTAAAAGCAGTCTGTTTGTTTGGGAAAAGTCAGATTCAGCATTTCGTGTGTGTGCATCATGGAAGCTTAAGAATAAAGATCCTTCAATGGTTACTCTATTCTGGTCCTTTCTGGTTCTCTACATTATGCTGAATCTCAAACAACTTTACTCCACGTTGTGAATGGCCTTCTTACACCTCGAAGAGCAGGTGACTGAGGCTGCCCGGATGGCTAGACGCACGGTGTCCACCGAACGCCTAGAGGTCCGCCAGGAGTATTACGATCCAGCCGGAGGGGTGTCGATGGCCCCTCGTGAACAGCATGTCACCATGCGCCAACATATGGATTACAAACCGATCATGAAAGCGCTTCCTGAGGAGATGGGATTGTCCACCATTCATGGAGATACCCAAGAGTCCTTGGAGAAGTTCCTGGAACGCTATCTGGAGGAACCGCCGCCGACCGAACACTGGCAAAGTACCGGCGCTCGTCCGAAAGAGCCGCGGCCCCTGGCACCTCAAGACTACGTAGAGTCTGCTCTACCGTCGGCGGAGGGTGTTTCGACAGGCCCGATGCCTCGCGGCTCCCGAGTCCAACTAACTTTCCCAGATGACAGCCGAATCCAGGAACTAACTGAAGAGGATGAGGAACTCCTCGGAGCTACTGCCTTACCGACCAGCGACCCGGTGCCAACCGCTGCCCAGAAGGTGCAACAATGGGAAGCCCAGATGGAAGGTCTGAAGAGAACCCAACGTGATTTGGAATTGGAGCGCGAGGAATTGGAGAAGGAACGGGAAGCCTTCCAGGAAGAGTGCGACCAACAACGCCGGTTGTTCCAGGCGGAGAGGGACAAGGAACGAGAGACGCTTCGTCGGCAGTGCTTACAAGATCTCACAGTCCATGATAAGGTTATGGAACAATCCCGGATCGACCTTCAACATCAACGTGAATGTGTGAAGGCGTTACAAACACAGAGCGAAGCAACGGCAGCGGCACAACGGGCCAAGCGGGAGCGCCTCCAAAGGGAACGAGATGCCCTAGAGCTGAGAAGGGTTACCATGGCACGTCGTGAGCAAGAACTCCTTGGACGAGAACGAGCCCTCCAACTACAACGTGAGGCGGATAGGGCCACGCTTGCCCAGCCCCCAGCCGCACCAGTGCCAGTAGTTCCCGCGGCTAGGGATTGTATTCCGGTCGCTCAACCACCACCAAGGAGAATTCAACAGTTGCCGCCACCACTGCCCGCACAGGCCCCGATGCAAGCTCCTCAGCAACCCGTGCCGATAATTCAAGCTCCTCTGCCCGCACCGAGAGCGGCGCAGGCTCCAGCCAGAGGTTACCTTCGCCCGCCTATTCCGGCCCGTTTCGACGGAACCGCGTCGAAACTGCCTTACTTCATTTTGCAACTTGATGCTCATATGCTGGAATTTGATGACATGTATAGATCCGAGGCCGAAAAAGTACGTGATATCGGATCGGTCCTAGATGGTGAAGCAGCCCAATGGTTCGTAGAGCTATATGAAATTGGGGCAGATGAAACCCACTCGGTAGCTGAGCTGCTGCAGGGTCTCCATCTTCGCTTCCAGGATCCAGATGCGGAAAATAAAGCGATTCATACTGTCAAAACCATCAGACAGGGTAACCGACCCTTTGCTGAATTTGCCCGCGAATTCCGAGCAGCAGCCAGTAAACTCCCTGATTGGCCGGAACGTATGAAATGCGAGTATTTCTTTGGAGCCGTAAACGATGATATTCGAGAGAAGGCGGTGTTATATCGTGAGCCTCAAACGATCGCAGAATGGATTACAGTCGGAACGTTGATTTCCACCCGTCTCACCCGTGCCAGATCCGGAAAACAACCCTCCAAAAACCACCAGCGAAACAACCGGCCTCTGCGCTTGCCAAAAAGTCTGGCGGCACGACTCCTGCTGAGACTACATCGGAACGCCGTCGCCGGTTGGGTCTGTGTCTTTATTGCGGAGGTCCGGGTCACCTGGCTGCCAACTGCCCAAAGAAACAAAAAGCTCCTACTCCAGCTCCTCGCACCCAAACTGCAAAGGCTCCACGCAGGTCCGGACCGAAAACACAGCAGGGCACTGCAAAAACAGCGCTTGAAGACGAGGAAGATGATGATTTTGTTGATCCAGATGGGGGGGTGAGCCTGTTGTCGGCCCCGACGGATGGAGACCCTGCGCCAGATGCGGTGAGTGACGGTGGTGCCCCCATCACTTTAATGACTTCTCTTGCCAACCCCGCAAAAAATATGCGTATTTTGGCTCGCGCCCTAGTTGACTCTGCTTGCTCTCATTGCTTGATGAGACCTCAGGTGGCAGAGCAACTTGGTTTGGAGCGCATAGCATTGGTCAAGCCCATTACCTTCACCCAAATGGATGGCAGTCCTTTAGGGACTGAAGGGCCCGCTCGTTTTAGAACCCAACCGGTGTTTCTACGATGTGCAGAACATTGGGAGCAACGCAGTTTCATTTTGGCGCCAGTCGCCAAACACCCCATAGTTTTGGAAATGCCCTGGTTGTTATCTCATGAACCCACGATACTATGGAAGCAGCACATTGTCCGGTTTACCGAACCCCCGTGCGGGGATCACATGCATGAAGGAGAACCACCTGAGAACCCCTCAGAAAATCCTACCGATTCTGACCCCATCGTAAACGAAGTGTCACCCGGTTCCGATTTAGCTGGAGTCCCCCAGGTTTATTGGGATCTTTCCAAAGTCTTTGAGGAACAGGAGTGTGACCAGCTACCCCCCATAGAGACACTGATTGCAAGATTCTCCTGGTACCCGGTGCGCAGCTTCCCAAGGGTAGGATTTATAGAATGAGCCCAGTAGAGGAACGGGAGCTACGAGCCTTCTTGGATAAAAATTTAAAACGTGGATTCATCCGGCGGGCCACTAAAAGCACCCACGCCGCGCCGCTTTTTTTTGTTAAGAAGAAGGATGGCACACTTAGGTTGTGCACCGATTATAGAGGGCTCAATGCAGTTTCAATGTCAAATAAATATCCATTGCCCCTGATCAAGGATCTCCTTGATGCCCTCGGTAAAGGACGCATTTTTGCTAAACTCGATCTACGTGAAGCATATTATCGAGTACGCATCGCCGAAGGCTATGAACATTTGACAGCTTTTAATACTAAATTTGGCCAATATGAATATCTCGTAATGCCTTTCGGATTATCTGGAGCGCCCGGAGCCTTCATGTCTCTCATTAACGAAGTGCTACAGGATTTTTTGTGTAAAGGGGTGGTGGTGTATTTAGACGACGTCCCCCCACCCCCCCCCCCCCAGACCCCCCCCCCCCCCCCCCCCCCCCCCCCCCCCCCCCCCCCCCCCCCCACCCCCCCCCCCCCCACCCCCCCCCCCCACTGAGACTTGAACTCTCAAAGAGGAGCCAAACAGTTTTCCCCCTGTCAGAGTGATGTCCCAATCAGAGCACCAATGAGCTCCTCAGGAGAAAGCCGAGAAATGAGTCTTCAGTACAGCTCACATTGGAAGCCATAGAAGAAAACAGTGGAAAGCGTGCAATTCAATGGTTTTCATATTCATTCAGAAGTACGCCTACCTGATCTCAGTGGAACTTAGTCCTCTGTTATGAAGGCCTAATAAACTGTTCATTGTAGAAGCAATAGCGATTTGTCCAATACAAATATTTAATGACTATATAATCATTTTATGCAGAGTGTTTGGTTTAATCTCTGAATTTTTGTTTGGGATTCTGTTTGCAGGATGTCCATAGGCCGTAGGGGAAAAAAGGAAGAAAGGATACATAGGACTCATTTGAAAGTGGCACCCAGGGTTTCCGGCCAAGCATTGTGGCAGCCAAAGAAGAAAAGATGAGTTTGGATTTATGCCCCACCTTTCTCTCCTGTAAAATCTCAAAATGACTTACAAACTCCTTTCTTTACTCTTCCCACAACAGACACCTTGTGAGGTAGGTGGGACTAAGAGAGTTCTAAGAGAACTAAAACTAACCCAAGGTCACTCATCTGACTTCATGTTTAGTAGTTGGGAAATAAATCCAGTTCACCAAATAAGAGTCCACAGCTCATGTGGAGAAGTGGGGAATTAGATAATACTCCACCGCTCTTTACCACTACAACAACACTGACTCTCTAAGGAAATTTGGAATCATTTTTCCTGAGAGCTCCTGGAGCTCATCCAAAGTAATCTAGCCATTCCAGGCACGTTAGGCGTCCTTCTGGTCCCACAGTAGTAGATACTGAACAGAACTGAGCACTATTTGTAGTGTGGGAATCCAAAGAGGTGAAATAAGACATCTGATCCCTGATACTTGTCATGGAGAACACCCAGCCATTTTTTAAAAAACGAGTTCAGATTAATTTGTTTTTGGCAATGGTCAGAAATGTAAGCATTCCAATGGGGGAACCCCAGCAAAGACCACAATTGCTAGAAACAATAATTCAGCTTTAACCAACACCTCCACCCCAATCTACCCTTTAAATTAGTATAGTTTTTAAATATATACAAAGCTTAGTACCAGGAGGCTGTCTTTATATATAGGGGAACTATAACTCCCTCAACCCCTAGGAAGACATGATCAGTAGATCTGTCTTTATAATAATAATAATAAGCCTTTATTTGGCATAACAATAATCATAACACAATAAAAAACCTGAGATAAAAGGTATACAAATACAAAGGTTTAAGATAAAAGGTATACAAATACAAAGGTTTAAGATAAAATATAAATTATTGATTGTGCATCACCTCCAGTAAAAATTGTGCAACCAATTCACAAGTTTCATTGTCAGAATTGTCCAGAAGAAAAGGAAGTCTACTTGATTCTTCCATTTCACTAGGTATCCTAGAAAGAATGTTGGAATATTTTGATCTGATATTAGCAGATTTAGGGCAGCAAAGCAGTTGATGTGCCAATGTTTCAATTTGTTGTTCACCACAAGAGCATACCCTTTCGCTCATTTCCAAGTTGTTAAATCTACCACGCAATAAAGCGGAGGGGAAAACATTGAAGCGAGCAAGTGTGAGGGCTCTTCTCTGCATTGGATTCGTCAAAAAATACAAATAGGGAGCCATCCTGTTTTGATATAGGGGTATTGAAAGATGTAAGGGTGAACAAGTTTTCATAGCAGCCCTAAATAAATTAATCCATTCGCTTTCCAACAATTTTTGTTTTAACAAGTTGTAGGATTCTGAACTAGATAGCGGGAAAAGCGAGTCGAGAGATATACCAAGTGATTCAATCTTTCTTTCGATCAGAGAGAACCATGGATTAGCCTGAGTATCAGACAAAAGTAGGTGAATCAGCGAGTGCTCATCATGCGAGAAATGCAGGCGAAGCCAAAATTTAAAAGCTCTCAGCCAAGCCCTATAAACTAATGAGTTTTGGCCCAGTTCTAAACAGAGGGCCGCATACGGTACACAATTTGGCAGGCCCATAATTTTACGGAAAAATTTGGATTGGACAGTATTCAAGGAGTCGTCAACTGCTTGGAGCCAGATAGGTACTCCATAAAGTAACTGCGCTTCTATCTTAGAGTTAAAGATTTTTAGTGCTGCTGGGACAAGGGAGTGGCCCTTTCCATAAAAGAAGCATGCAATGGCAGAATAACTGATGGTAGCACCTGCAATAGCAGCTTTTTTGTGGGGTAACCAGGAGAGGTTATAAGAAAATGTAATTCCAAGATATTTGTATTGGTTAACCTGCTCCACTGGCACTTTATTAATCGCCCAGTTATGTTTTTTGTATTGTTTGGCAAAGATCAAAATCTTGGTCTTTTGATAATTGATGACTAGTCCGTTATCTGTACAGTACTGCCCACATCTATTCAGCAGTCGACTAAGTCCAACTTTTGAGCGAGATAGAAGGATGGTATCATCAGCATATAGAAGTATTGGAATATGCCTTGGGCCTAATTTAGGGGCATGGTTATTAATTTCCAATAAGGCTGATGGAAGGTCACTCAAAAATAAATTGAAAAGGGTTGGTGCTAACACACAGCCTTGCCTCACACCTTTAAAGGTAGAAATAGAATCAGTCATGAGACCTTCACGTGAGCACTTAACTCTGCAGTTTGTGTTGGTATAAAGTTGCCTGATTAGAAAAAGAAGTTTATTGTCTATTCCTTGTATAGCCAATTTATTCCAAAGACGTTCTCTAGAGACTGTGTCAAAAGCTGCCTTCAAATCAATGAAGGCAGCATAAAGTTTGCTTCTTGGACTTTTGGAGTATTTATTAACCAAATGCGTAAGAAGCATAGCATGGTCTAACGTGGATTTCCCCCTCGTGAAGCCTATTTGCTCTGGGCCAATGATGTTCTGATGAATCGTCCAGGCCTGTAGTTTGGGTAGAAGTGTCTTAGCATATATTTTCCCAATGACTGATGTCAAACTAATTGGGCGGAAGTTGGCAGGATCCGATGGGTCACCTTTTTTATAAATAGGTACAATGACTGCAGATAGCCAAGGCTTAGGAATGAGGCCTGAGTCATTGATTTGGGTGAATAGATTGGCCAAAAGGGGTGCCCACCACTCTATATGCGACTTCAGTATCTCTGGGGAAATTATATCTGGGCCAGAGGCTTTACGGGGTTTCAATTCAGTTATTAGATCCATGATTTCCTGAGTTGTAACAGGAGGCCATTTGGAATCATCTAATGATGGAGATGGATGATAAATGTTACTGGTCTCTTCCTTTTGGAACAGCTTCGCAAAATGATCTATCCAAACCTCAGGGAGAATGGAAGAAAACGCCCTCATTTTATTGGAGTCAAGTCTGTTTGTCAAGGCCCAAAACTGTCTTGAGTCATTGGAGATTACAGCTTGATATAAGCGATCCCACTGATTCTGCGCATACTGAACCTGTTTCTCTTTCATTAAAGAATGAAGAGTAGTTTTATATTGAACTAGCTGATTGCGCGACACAGGATTTCTAAATCTCTTGAATTGTTGGTAAGATGCACGAATTAGTTTGTTTAATTCATGGCACTCTTTGTCAAACCAGGGGGCACCTCTAGTGCTGTATGGAGGTTTCTGCTTAACGGACTTTACAAGATAGTCTGTGATATACTTGATTAATGTTTCAAAATTGTCAATTGCCACACAAGGCGAACCTGCCTTATAAAAAGCACTTAAGAGATTACCTAGATGCTGAGAATTAATTAGCTCATTGGCGGTAAGGGCCAAATGGGATGTCCAGAAAAGCGTAGGTAAATACTCTTTAGATGTATCCATAGGAACGTCCACCCCCTCTTCCTGATGGAGAACAAGGTTAAGTGAGAGGTGATCTCCTAGTAGAAGGTCTCCTATCTTAAAAGACTGGACTGAAGTTCTTAATTTTGGTGACATAAAACAATAATCTATAACACTGTTCCCCAGCGTACTAACAAATGTGAAATTATTAGAACAGTCATAGCATTTTAGACCATTGAGCCATAACATGTTATGTTTGATAGCGAATTCGATCAGATTCCTAGCAGTGTAATTGGTCTGGGTATCCTCAGAATGACGCTCTGATGGAAGTAAGAGTGAATAGACATAATCGTTATCATCATAACCTTCACGTTCCAAATATGAGGTTAGATTATTACCCACTCTCGCATTGAAATCCCCCAATATAGTAATTTCAGTTGAAGGATATTTTAGTTCTAGCTCCTCAACAAACGAGGACAAATTTTGCCACGGGTCATCACGAACGTTATTATTCGCACCAGGGCGGATATACGTATTAATGAATATCAGTGATGATTTGCCCCAATTAATCAGCAATGCTTGAATTAAGTGGGAGGGGGTTGATAGAATTTTTGCTGGCAGAGAGACAGAAATTAAAATGCAGAGACCACCAGAAGGACGGCCGGGCCCATTGCATTTAATTGCTGGGGAGCAGAAGGCCCTGTAGCCCTCAAAATCTATGGGATGATATAGCCAAGTTTCCTGTAAGAGAATTAGATCTGCTTTTCTCAGATATTTGAGAAAGTTTGGGTTCCCGCATTTATTCCTCCACCCCGAGATATTCCAAGACAGAACCGAAAGATCAAATTGTTTTTGGCGTCAGGTGGAAGAATCCAGGGATGAAATTGCTGGTAGAGAATGCTGTATGCAGCCATTGAAGGATGTTCTCTTATGAGAGGCTGCATGCACAGCTGGAGGAATGCCACCAGCAGACTCTTGGAGGAGGGACCAAGTATTCTGGACACTGTCAAGGTGAGGACTTCCAGCCGTTGGTTGCTCAGAGTTCCCTTGGCCTCCTGCTTTCACAGGCTCTGTTTCCGCTGTTTCCGCTTGTGTCATAGCGTCCATTTCAGTCAATGTATACGATGATAGTATTGTGGGAACTAGCAGTCTAGAGTCAGTAGAGTCGGCCTTAACAGCAAGAGCACTCTGTTTGGCAGATAGAGGACCATTGGCTAATACATTACTAGAATCTTCTTGTTGGTGCATTATCAAATCCTTATCCATATTGGTCAAAGAAGGTTGTAATAAATGACTTATTTTATTAGGGCATGGTGTTATTGCTACTTCTCCTACCTGAGGTAATTCTACAACTGCCTCAGGTGCTTTTTGCCCAATAGTTGTTTCAGTTATAACCAAAACTTCCTGTAAGTCCTTGTTTGTGCTTGTAGTTGATATTTGCCTCTGGTGCTTGGATTGTGATGGATCATGCCAATTGATTTCTATTAGTTCTTGTGCCCACGATTTGCCTCTGTTTACGTTGACCATCTCAGGATGTAGGGTTTCAACTGGTTTTGGATCGACTTCCCATTCGTAAGGTATATTGGAAGTTGAAGCAGCAGTGGGCTCTATGCACTTGTCCAAAGTCGCAACTCCCATAATTCGAGGAGTTCTGCTTGGATTTTCTTCTTTATGTTGGGTGTTTGCTTTTCCTGTATTAGTGGGTAGATCATTGTACATATGTTCTTCTGTTTCTTTTAGAGGTGAGGAACTGAGAATCAGAGACAATTGTGCTACCAATTGTCTCCAATCATTAATTAAATCTTGGGTTGGAAGACTGAGCTTTGGCACAGCGATTCTGGGCTCAGTTCCAATAAGATTGTTGACAGTTGTATTTTTAAACATTCTCACCACATGTATATCATATTTTTCTTGCAGATAGTCCTTAATTTTAAAAAGTCTGTTAGGAGTCATAGTTTGCGTGAAAGTAAGGGCAAGTCTTCTGTAGTAACCCATTTTGGGAAGCGTCTCAAATCTTAAAAGATATAAATCTGCTGGTTTGCAGTGCAATAAGGAGCAAAGTGATTGTCTAATCCGGAGGTAGGTGTCCCAACGATATGCATTCAGACTGGACTCTCTAATATACAAAGTTATTTGCTCCCTTTGCAAAACGAGGGATTGGAAATTCAGTTTAGTGCAGAGATTTGGTTTCTGAGATTTAAAATGAGAACTGAATTGTTCTCCTACTAGCAGAAGTTGATTGCTAAATTGCTCCATTGTTTGACTGAGCCTATTCAGTGACTCTAGTTTAGTTCCAATATTGTTAAAATTGTCCAAAAGAAGTTCCAAGGTTTTGGAAATAAGCATGACTTGGCAAGAAGTAAAATCAGTCAATGGGGCGTTTTGCTTAATTATGTTGTGACCAGCTCGAGGAGACAGGGGAGTGCATGATTCATTCAAGGCAGCATCTTCGCTATGTTGTTGAAGTTCTTCTAAAACAGCAAACCTATTTTCCAGGTCAACATCTGTTAGCAGTTCCTCAACTGTGGATCTATCTTGAAAGTAGTTAGCTATTTTACTTTGTTTTTGTTTTTTCTGCCCAGATAAATTGGGGGAGGACCGCCGACGTTTCCTGTTTCCCATATTTCTCAAACAGAACAATATTTACACAAGGAGAAGTAAAAAATCACATAAACAGCAAAAACTCCTCGTACTTAACTACAGCTGGAGTAATTTACTAACTAAAAACTGCTCAGCAGCGTCGAGATGCAAGCTCATTCCAACTTGGAGGAATTCAAAACATTTAGAGCAACTTATTCAAGCTTGATGGAATTATTATAAGACGGCAGAAGGTTAAAAATATGATAAAAGTTAATAAATATTTGGTAAAAGTTAATAAATATTTGGTAAAAGTTAATAAATATTTGATAAAAGACTTGCGGAGAAGGTAAAAGCGTGCTTCCCTCACGCCTGCCGGAACCCCTTTTGTGTAAAGGGGTGGTGGTGTATTTAGACGACGTTCTGATATACTCGCAAAACCTAGAGGAACACGAACAGTTGGTCCTTTCAGTGTTGCAATGGCTCCTCGATCACTCCCTCTATGCAAAATTATCCAAATGTTGCTTCCATCAGTTATCCATTGATTATTTGGGTTATCGAATTTCACCCGAAGGTCTGGAAATGGATCCGGCTAAAGTTGCGGCCGTGGTGGATTGGCCCGCCCCAACGACCCGCAAGGAACTTCAGTCGTTTCTAGGGTTCGCTAATTTCTATCGTGACTTTATTCCCCAGTTTGCTAAGCTTGCCCTACCTCTGACTGATTTATTACGCACCAAGGGTAAAGAGCCTTCGGCTGGAAAACCGGGGGCGCCCCTTCAATGGTCCTCTGCCTGTCAGGAGTCATTTCACCTGCTTAAGACTGCGTTCACCACTGAGCCTGTGCTGAAACACCCTGATCCGAATATACCGTTTGTGGTGCATGTAGATGCCTCGGACAAAGCTTTAGGAGCCGCCCTCTTGCAGAAAAATAAAGATGACAAACTTGTGCCGTGTGCTTACTTATCAAAAAAATTTTCAGGTCCTGAACTCAATTGGACTGTAGGTGACAAAGAGACAGCGGCCATTAAGGAGGCGCTCAGCACCTGGCGCCACTGGTTGGAAGGGTCGAAAGCGCCCTTCCAAGTCTGGTCTGATCACAAGAACTTGGCAGCCCTCTCCACCCCCCTTAAAATGTCTGCCAAGCAATTGCGGTGGGCAGATTTCTTCTCCAGGTTCAAGTTTACAGTTCACTTTTTTCCGGGGAAAAACAACAAATTGGCTGATGCCTTGTCCCGCCTACCCAAGGGGACGGACTCTTCGCTACGAGCCATCCCTCGCACCATTCTTTCCCCTGATCAGCTTGGGTTGGCGGTTACACGTTCTCAGGTTTCCAGTCAACAAACCCCTCCCTCTCCGGACATTCCGGACTTCGTTTCCCCTTTTCTTCATCAACTGATGGAGGCGGGACGGGGAGACGTTCCCACGGCAGAATCCAACCCTCTCTTACGTTTGGAAGGGGGTGTATGGAGGAGAGGCGAGTGTTGGTACGTCCCGCCTTCTCTACGTAAGTCGGTCCTCCTAGCTGGCCACGATGCCAAGCAAGCGGGACATTTCGGATTTTTAAAAACATTGCACCTGCTTCGCCATCAGTTTTGGTGGCGCTCCATGCGTAAAGACATTGAATCTTACATTAAGGGGTGCCCAGTATGTGCAGAAGCCAAATCCATCCCAGGCAAACCCCATGGGTTATTGCACCCTATCCCGGCGGCTGCCCGACCCTGGCAGGTTATATCCATGGATTTTATTACGGATCTCCCGGAAAGTCACGGAAACACGGTGTTGTGGGTGGTGGTCGACCTTTTTTCCAAGCAGGCGCATTTTATACCATGTTCCACCGTTCCTTCAGCTCCCAAACTGGCCAAATTGTTTATACAACATGTCTACCGTTTACATTCCTCTCCTGATAAGGTGATTTCAGACCGCGGGCCCCAATTCATTTCCAAATTTTGGAAGGCGTTTTTGGGGTTGCTGGGGACCACCTCGGCTGTCGCCGCCCCCTACCACGTGCAAAGCGACGGTCAGTCGGAACGGACCAACAGAACATTGGAGCAGTACCTACGTTGTTACACTAATTATCACCAGGATAATTGGTGTGACCTACTACCATTTGCGGAATATGCTTACAATAATGCCGTTCATAGCAGTACCTCCAAAACCCCTTTTGAAGTGGTGTCAGGACGCTCTTTCCCTCCTCTGCCTCAACTCCCATCCCAGGCGTTGCAACCCCCGGAGTTTGATCAATGGATTCAATCCTTGGCAGAGGGATGGAAGTCGGTCTCAACTTCCCTCCAGCAGGCCCAGGAGTCGCAGAAAACCCAGGCTGACAAGCATCGCTCAGAGTTTCCGCTACAAGTTGGGTCGTGGGTTTACTTATCTACAAAAAACCTCAGGGATGTGCACAAATACTCCAAGCTGGGCAAGAAATTCATAGGGCCATTTCGGATTACAAAAGTGATTAATGATGTGACTGCTCGTTTGGAACTCCCTAACTCCCTCAGTAACATTCATCCTGTCTTTCATTCCAGCTTACTCAAACGGGCTCCAGATTCCGATGCCTGGCACGACCCTCCGGAGGCACCCCCGCCAGTGATTATTGACGGGCACAAGCATTATGAAATTGACGCCATTCTAGACTCCCGTTTCTTACGCAAACGCTTGCAGTATTTAGTTTCTTGGGTGGGTTATCCTTCCGGGCATAACCAATGGGTGTATGTGGAGGATATTAATGCGCCCCCATTAATTTCTGCTTTTCATAAGTCCTTTCCCGACAAGCCTGGGGGAAGTGGGGGGGAGACATCTTAAGGGAGGCGGAGTGTAAAGATGTTGCTTTTTCCTTTCCCAGCTCTTGTGACCTTGGCAGCATTCCTCGAGCTGGGCTGTGTGCCCGGTGAGGCAAGCTAACCTTGCTACTCTTTATCTATGTGTGTGAAGCTAGTTTTGAGTCTTTCATGGGAACCTGTCTGGGGTTTCGAAGGAGGGGGGGATTCAGACTCGTAAAAGCAGTCTGTTTGTTTGGGAAAAGTCAGATTCAGCATTTCGTGTGTGTGCATCATGGAAGCTTAAGAATAAAGATCCTTCAATGGTTACTCTATTCTGGTCCTTTCTGGTTCTCTACAATCAAGATTGCAAGCAAAAAGCCAGCTGATGGCTAATGCCTGCCCTGCTTCAATAGGGAACAGCATCTTAGAGTCCATTTTCCAAAGTGGTCATTTTCTCTAGATGAACTGATCACTGTCACCTGGAGCTCAGTTGTAATCCCAGGAAATCTGAGATTCTGGTATTTGATTCAAATATTAGATTGGGCCAGAAAAAATCCCCTTCTAGGCAGAAATAGACTGAAAGTTCAATCTCATCCTTCTTCCAGGAAATACAGCGCAATATATATCACTCCCCATATGATTCTCACAATAATTTTGTGAGATGCTTCATTTAGTTATGCTGTGACCGAATAATCATTGATTGGTCCAGAATCACCCAGTAAACTTCATGACTGAAAACCAAAATGAGAGCATAAATCTTCCAGGAATTTCTTTTAAATAGCTGGTATGTGGGAGTCCAATTCAAAAAGAGTCCATAGTGTTCAGATAAAAGGAAGGTTAAGTCTTTCTGTGTGCCATTTTCCAACCTGAAGTTTTTCTGTGGAGCTTATTTTTTCTCTATTGGACAGACATAATGATCCCATATAAAGTGCCTGTTTTTACCTTTACAGGACAAATAGCAACACCATGGTGCAGTTTCAAACCAAAGTTTACCTGTGTTTTAGCCACATACCACTTCAATTATTTCTTTGAAATATACATTGGGATTGCTGTGTGTGTGTGTGTGTGTGTGTGTGTGTGTGTGTGGATGTGTAGTTGTTTTTTCTAACTGTGACCCTAAGCCAGTTTAAAAACTTTCAAAGTAGGCTAGAACTTGTTGAATAAATCCATCAATTGCTTTTTCCCAAGAGTAATTTACCATGATACCCATGTAATCATTTGACAAACTAACCTCTGTTTTGTTCTGCCCAGTGGGGACAAGAATTTTACTGCACTTTCACAATTTATTTAAAATATAGGGAAAGTCAGGAGAGGTTAACTTTTCTTCAACACTTGGCAAGATGATACAATGTGCAAAAGTCATTACATGCAAAGCTCTGTGAAAGCACCCATAAGAACATGAAGGAGGTGGTCTCCTCTTAGCATAAGGGAGGGGAAAATGTGTGAAGAAAGAGTTATCTGAATTGGAAGAGACAGATGAAGCAGACATTGGTGTGGATCAGCCAAAGCATCCGGAAGGTACAGGAAGGATCTCTCTCCCTAATTAATTGATGTGGGCTTTCAGGTAGGGATGCAAGAAAGAAAGAAAGAAAGAAAGAAAGAAAGAAAGAAAGAAAGAAAGAAAGAAAGAAAGAAAGAAAGAAAGAAAGAAAGAAAGAAAGAAAGAAAGAAAGAAAGAAAGAAAGAAATGTATTCAAACATTAAAACAAACAGCTTAAACTGAACTTGGGAGCACAGATTCTTGCCATGATTTAGCATACCTTCCTTTTTGTTCAAACTCCAATTAACTATAATGTCCAAATGCAGGGCACTTTTAAAACTGAAGTTTTATTCCACACAAACCAAACTTGTAAAACTTTATTTAATTCCAATTATTGGGAATAAATAACTTGAGTTCCCAAAGACATTTGCCCTTGCTCACTGCAGCAAATTGGAGCTTGATCAAACCCGGAAGTTAATCTAGCTCTGTGTGTGAAAGAAAGTAGGAAGTAGGAATGGTGAAAGGAATATGCAAGTGTGGGGACAAACTGTGTTCATGGTTTATCTCAGTTGAATCACATTTCATGATGTCTGAACGTGGTTTGGCCCTAGCTGATACAATGGTCCCTCACACCAGTGATTCCTGAATGTGCAACCAAACAAATATGTCATTGCTTATTATTCTAGGATTCAGCACTGATATCAGGAGGAATGAGAAAACAATGAATGAGACAGACCCTTTATGTACATAGCATTCTTCCACTTCTTTTGATCATGCCATTTTACTTACCTACATTGCAAAGAGTTAGTATTTCTCATTACTATTCTACAGATTACAGTACTTCTAATCACTCCCATTTTAAGCCAGAGAGGGAAAAAAATGATTAGGCTAACAATGAAATCTACTCCTTCATAATTTGTAGAAAATTGAGAGCAAAACATTAAAAATTGAGTACTGTTCAATAATTCATAATTCCTCAAAAGTGAAATCTACCGCCTAAATTCAAAGGCTTTACAGTTGTCTACTAACATCAGCACTAGGTCTGGAGAAGCTCCAGGCCAAATTTATCAGTAGTGGATGACAAATTATATTATTCTGCTTCCTCACTCTCCTTGCAATATTGCAAAGAGAGATACTTTTTGGGTGGGGGTTGTAATGGTGTCTCCCCAGCAGCCTCATAGAAGTCTGCATTACAGACCTCAAAGATCTACTTTAGATTGCATTTAAACTAGCACTGCAAGCTTTAATTGATTAAACTGTGTGATTAACTTATAGGTTAAGGATTTTTAAAAACACAAAAAGTGTTTTTTTGTAAGTGTGATGAGCAGTATAGTGGTGGTGAAGAGGCTGTGTGACCTTGTTGAACATAAATGTGTGGGAGGTGGGTGGGAGAAAGATACAAATAGTAAAGGCTTCATTCTATAAACAGGAGCAACTTCCATAAGCTGTAAGCAACTCATTGAAGACACAGGGCATTCATAGGAAAATCAGCCTGCCTAGTAAGAAGAAATTGCAATGACCTTCAGCTTTTTCCTCCAGAAAAAAATTGTCATCAGAAGTAAGTTCTCCTTCCCATTTCTTCCCTTGTAAATGTCTCATACTAGATGTCATTTTACCTTGGTGGTGGGTCTGGTTAAATAAGCTCATGCTTATTTATTAGAAACAAGATCCACCAGACCATGGCCACACAGCCCGGAAAACCCACCAGAACCATGTTGGTTTCTTTTCTTTAAAAAAGGTTATGATCAGCTCAGTTGAATTTCAAGTAAATGATTCCAGTTTTATCTACCAAGGCCTTTGTGCCAAAGTGATTTCCATTTGTTTTTGTTTCAGAGAAAATGTGTATGAAATATGTTCATACTGAGTCATACCAGTAATCCATCTAATCAAGTACTTTTCACTCCACCTGGTGGTAAAACTCTAAAGTTGCAGACTGAGGTCTTTCCCAGTCCTCTTGGTGGTAGAACGACATGTAGTCAAGTCTCAGATGACAAGTCTCAGGACAGCCAGCGTGGTATAGTGGTTAACAGTGGTGGACTCTAATCTGGAGAACCAGATTTGATTCTTTGCTCCTCCACTTGAGCAGTGGACTCTAATCTGGTGAAATACATTTGTTTCCCCACTCCTACACATGAAGCCTTGGGCTAGCCACAGATTTCTCATACTCTCAATCCCAACTACCTCACAAGTTGTTTACTGGGGGGAAAGGAAGGGAAGGAGTTTGAAAGCCTCATTCAGACTTGTTACTGTTAAGAAAAATGGGGTTTAAATTCAAACTCTTCTTCTTATGACAACCATGAAGAATTTTCAAGGAAAAAGGCACTTAGAGGTGGCCTGCCATGGCCTGCCCCCATATAGTGATCCTGGACTTCTTTGGTAGTCTCATCCAAATACTAACCAGGGCTGACTTTGCTTAGCTTCTGTGATGTGATGAGTTTAGTCTAGCTTGGGCCATCCTGAGGGTTGTTTTTTTAAAGCTAAAGATAGCAAAATGTGGACTGATTTGATTCATGGAGTACTCAAGCTGGGGTCAAACCTGGTGGTCTAAGTCATAGTCCATGTGATAAGTTCCATCAGATATGTCTATGCATATAGGTGTGTATTGGAGGTAGCACTGTCTGTTTCCTTATCTCAGAAGCAATAGGGAACACCATGCTCTGGTAATAATCGATGCATTTAAGAGCAGAGCATAATCTACATTTTGTGGTGTTTTCATTGCGGATGAGCTACAATCTTGGACAAGATAAAATGTAATATTATATGATTATTATACTAAATGGATTAGCAAAGCTTTTTTCCTGATCTTGGCTGACTTTTAGACATTTCTGCTACATGTATTTTGCCTGAACAAGTGAAATAAATAGGATAATTTGTTGCACAATATCATCTTTGAAGACCAGGTACATAATTTTGAATGGTAACATGATTTCTGAATGCAGAATGTCATGCAGTCCTAGCAAGGCTGGTGGGATTAAATGTTTCTGAAATTAATGTACTTTGCTATTGTATGGTAGTCAATTGGACTGATGGTCCTTTCCCCCTTCATTTTTCCTTCTGTTCATGTAATCTCTAAATTATAAATTCTCAAGCATATTTTTAATTCTATAATTTCCATATGATGACATCATCTGCATGTAATTCTTGCTGTATAGTTAAATAGTTAGCAGTTCAATGACTAAACACTGATAGTTAAACTCCACCCTCAAATCTGCTTATTTTCATTGTCCAGGACAGTGTTCTTGTATGCCACTATGTATAAAAATAATTTCTAAAATCAGAATTCTGGGCACGAATAACAAGTGTGAATTAACTTTTTAAAATTCTTAGTAATATGTCGTTTAAATATAATTGTGGCATATTTGTGCAGCCACCAATCCAATCCATTCTGAGATCATTACTACCATATGTTTCCTAATATTTACTAGGACAAAGGGGAGAAATTGAAACAAAGGTGGCAATCAAACATACCAGATAAGTTTATCTAAATTTTGAACAAATATTTTTGACTATTTATTTGCAATATTGGATGTAGATTTCTCAAATAGATGATGATCACTGTTTTGTGGCTTATCTGCATGTATTTGTGGGTGTGATACAGAGAACATGGTTACTGACCACTTCTATTCGTGGCCTGGCACTTACTTTTTTAAAAAAAAGCTTTATAAGGTTTTATTTTAGTAACATTAAAATATTGTGATAGATGGCAGTTCATCTCTGTTAATTGCGCTGAAAGCAAAAAGGCCCATTCCTAAGGAAAATTCACAGCTTGTATAAATACAGATCCCCCCCCCCCCCCATATACATACTAAGCTTCCTTTAGTCTAAAGGATCATTCTGTCTGCAGTCACAATCCTTGGTAAGCTGCCAAGCACAATAGGGCATTAATTAACATGTGCCAGGGATTCATCAACATGCACAGTGGTAGAGAGCAATTGCAAACTCCCCCCCCCTTTACTGCTCCTCTTCTCCTTTGTCTCTGTAATTCATGAAAGATCCTCTCCAGTACGTAAATCACTTCTTGCTAAACACCCAGCAATACAGCTCTCTTTATTTTCCAGGACTGTTTCTTAAATATTGAGGAAAGGCATAGATTCTTTCTGCCTCTTTCTAATCTTTGAAATACATTTGAAAACCCCTAATTCCTAAAGAAAAAAATAAAAATGCATTTATTTACACAGTGAATGCTGTTCTGTAAATAAATGACTTGATTAACTGCAATTTCAGAAGAAAGAAACAGTGTGAGATTCATTTGGCTAAATGTTATGTCACAGGAAATTGTGAGAATTACTCTTCCTATTAGCGATGGGTGACAGTAAGATGACCTATTAACTTATGAGAATGTTGAAAAAATATCATATGTTATACTGTATTGATAACTTACTAGTGACTAAGCAAATAAATCAGTGCTATAAATTAAATTTCAATTAGTTGTTGGGTTGACCTCATTTCCTTTTATTGCTAAGGATTACCTAACTGCCATCTTTTCTGCTAAGCTGCTACTAATAACATTGCATCTGCATTTAGGTGAAACATATAAAGTTGTTGACTAAACTATATCATTACTTGACTCTACTTTATTATTCTTTTAAATTGTACCCATACTTCTGGTTGCAGGCATCTCTTTGTATGACAGACTATATAATCTGGATGATGTGGGTTAACCTGTAGCATGGTGAATGTGTAGTGTGGATTTGTGTTAATACATAGAATATCCTGCTTTAGAGCAAGGGAATGGACTATATTATCTTCAGGTCAGTACTTTAGGCTTTCATGAAAATCCCCAGCAATTTCCTTTCATTATTAAATTGTGAACCTCATGATAAAGCAGTATAGAAGTTCCTTGGTCCAGCTGTATTCCTCTGAGATACCAGCTGGAAATAATATTTACAGGCATATCAGCAGAAGTGTGTTCTGCACCTATCAGATGGTTGATAAAATTTAAGTTCACTGACCATCCTCTTTCAGAAACTTTTAAGGCTAAACTAGTTAGATACAGATTGGCCAGGGCCAAATACAAGACATCTCCTCGTCTAGATGGAAAGAATATGGAACAAAATAATTACTATGGTGTTGTTCACCACCCTGAGCCCTTTGGGGGAGAGCAGCATACAAATTAAGTTTCTAATCCAATCCAACCCAACCCAATCCAATTATTTAAAGCTGTTATAAAACCTCTTCTTTTTCACATTCTGTCATCTTTCCAGTTTGCTGAAAAATAAAAATTTGATCCATAGACTTTCCCATCAGCCTATTATAGAGATACCCCACAATAGTGATTTTTTTTTGAGATAGGCGATTTCGTGCATTGTTATCTGAAATGATATTTAGTAGTTTCACCTGCATGCAGTGCTTTGGGCCCTAATATAAAAACAATAGAGGCACAGATTAAGCTGTAAAAAGCTGTTTTGGGGCCATGGTGGAACGTTTCATCATTAAATGAGAGGAAAGTGTTTTCAATTGAAATCAATTGACTGGAGAAAATGTATAGCTTTGCTAATTTCTTAAGATCTAGAAATAGAGTTGCCAGATGCAGGTTGGGAAATTCCTGGAGATTTGGGGTTGGAGCCGGGGCGGGGGAGCAGGTACCTCAGTGGGATACAGTGCAATGGAGTCCACCCTCCAAAGCATCCATTTTCTCCATGGAAAAAATTATCTTTGCATGCCTGGAGATGAGCTGTAATTCCAGGGGGTCCCCAGGTCTCACCTGGAGGCTGGCATTCCTATCTAGAAACTTAACATTGACAACACAATGCAAATCTCTTTATTTTTAAATGCCACTAAAATCAAGGTACATGCATATGTGGAAAGGCCTAATTCTTTGTTTGCCAGTGAATCTAATTCTTTTTCTGAAAATTTGCTACTTAGTTATGTTTGTAGTACTATCCCAGAATATTTACAGTTGTGGCTACAATATTTAAAATACCTGTATATATTCGTGTATAAGCCGACCTGCATATAAGTCGAGGCACCTAATTTTATCACAAAAAACTGGGAAAACTTATTGACTTGTGTATAAGTCGAGGGTGGGAAATGCAGCAGCTACTGGTAAATTTCAAAAATAAAAATAGATACCAATAAAATTACATTAATTGAGGCATCCGTAGGTTAAATGTTTTTGAATATTTATTTCAAAGAAAAACAGTAAACTAGCTCTGTAAGTGGAAAAGGGAGTCAACAAAAAAAATATGGTCTCAACAATAACTTTAAAAGTACAAAAACCTTAGCTCAACCAGCAACCAAGCTAATACACAAGAGTTAAAATCCTTCAAAACTGGATTTTTGGTCAGGGGAGGAATGTTTATGTTAGTGGTACCAACATTTCAGAGTATCTTTAGGAGACCCTCCTGATGATACCACCCAGGTTTGGTGAAGTTTAGTTTAGGGGGTCCAAAGTTATGGGCCTTCAAAATGTAGCCCCGTCCACTATTAGCTCCCATCGGAAACAATGGAGGATGGGAGCACCCACTTTGGGGATCCATAACTTTGGACCCCCTAAACCAAACATCACCAAACCTGGCTGGTATCAGCAACAGATTATCTTGATGATACCAACCAGGTTTGGTGAAGTTTGGTTTAGGGGGTCCAAAGTTATGGACCCTCAAAATGTAGCCCCATCTACTATTGGCTCCCATTGGAAACAATGGGGAATGGGGCACCCTCTTTGGGGTCCATAACTTTGGACTCCTTGTGCCAATCTTTACCAAACCTAGGTGGTATCATCAGGAGTGTTACCTGATGATATCCTGAAATTTTGGTGCCACTAGCCAAAACTGCACCCCTGGTGGCTGACAAAGTAAACACCCTAAAATATTTTTTAAAATACAGCTGACTCGTGTATAAGTCGAGGGGGGCTTTTTCAGCAGAAAAAATGTTCTGAAAAGCTCAACATATACATGAGTATATTCGGTAGTCTAAGTGTCATGATGTTGGCCACTGCCTTCCAGCTGTATTAACATCATTAACTAACCTTTCAGATAGTATACTGGAGGCAAACCAAAACAAGAATTAAAAAGGGTTTTGCCAAAGTGGTTTACTGTTTTAGCTTTAAGTAGAACAAGATGCTTTCCTGCCACCATTCATTTTCGCTTTCTTTTTATTTCAATTGTTGCCTTTACAAAGTCAGCATGTACTTTCATTTGTACACAAAATGATATATGAAAAATAATTTTAGAGTCTTTTGTTTTCACTTAGAATGGCAAATGACTGTGGTAACTGTGCTGCAAAATGCTTATTAAAGGTTCCTGAAAAATGTAGGGTGACCTTGTGTCAACTACAGTTAAAGACTATAGCAGATAGTCCAATCTCATTAGCTCTCAGAAGCTAAAGTCAGCCCTGGTAAGTACTTGGGATTGGAGACCACCAAGGAAGTCCACACAGAGGCAGGCAAGGGCAAACCATCTTTGAGCCAGTATGGTGTTGTAGTTAAGAGTGGAGAACTGAGTTTGATTCCCCACTCTTTCACATGAGTGACGGACTCTAATCTGGTGAACTGGATTTGTTCTCCTGCTCCTACACAGGAAGCTTGCTAGGTGACCTTGGACTAGACACAGTTCTTTCAGAACTCTCTGAGTCCCACCTACCTCACAAGATGTCTGATGTGGGGAGAGGAAGGGAAGGGGTTTGTAAGCTTCTCCTCACCAAATATAAACACAATAAAAATTTACCACTTGCTCTCTAATTACAACTATAAAATTAATTCTTATTATTACTAATAAGATTCACAGTTTTGCCTGTTTTATCTATTTTCCTGTTCTTGTGTTCCTCAAATACACTAATCATCAGTTCATTTTTTCCAATTTTACATAAAAAGTCTACTAGGGTTTCCAATTAGTTGTGTTTTTAAATCATAAAAGTAAGCTTTGCCATCTTCATCAATTCCAATATCTTCACAAACAATTCTTCTATTTTAGGTACTGATGAAGTTTTCCATTTTTGCACACATAATATTTTTGCTGCCACTGTCGTATATAAAAACAAATTCCCATTTTTCCCCCAAACTTTCTGCCATAAGACTCAAAAGAAAAGCCTCTGGTTTCATTTGGGTATCTGTCTTCAACATATTCTGGACTGTTGAGTGTATTTGTATACAATTTTAAAGCTTTATTACAAGCCCACCATAAATGATAGAAATGATGTTCACATTGTAACACACATCCAAAATGTTTTTATACATCTTTGACAATTTCTCTGGTGGCAAGTACCAATGATACATTATTTTATAAAAATTCTCTTTCAGACTGAAACTTAATATAAATGTAGACACTTTAACCACATATTTTCCCAGTTTCAATTTGTATATTGTGTCTAAAGTTAACGACCCATTTCATCATACACTCTTTCACTACTTCTTCTGTTTCAAATCTCAATAACAACTTATGCGTTTTGACAATAACATGATTATAATTCATATACAATTCTATCTCAAATTCAGTCTTAGAATGTTCAAAACCACAAGATCTGTTATCTGTTTCAAATGCTTCTAATAATTGTGCATGGAAGAACCAATGACAAGTATTCCCTTCTGCCTCTAAGTTTTCTCTTAGTTTCATTTCATCCTCTCCTTGTGAGAAGCCTGCAATATAACAATATGTTACCCATCTATTTCCAAATATCATTTCTCATCTAAATAAGGTTTATTTTTATGGGAGCCACATAGGTATTTTTGAGCATAGTCTAGGTTTAAATGTATTAAATATTCTCAGAATGGCAAGTCTAATATAATGATGAATAAACTCCTTATTAACTTTAACTTAATCACAACCTAAATAGACCTGCCATCCATATCTCAAATCATAGCCTTCTAAAATCAAGCAGTCTTTTATTTTTCAACATAACCCATTCTTTCAACCAACCGAACAAGCAAAATATATAATTTCAGATAAGATGAATCTAGACCTTCTCTTTCATTTGCATCTTACAATATTTTTTATTTAATCTGAGTTTTTTCCTCTTGTCAGTGCAATCCAAAGGGTGCTGAAAATGTTATGGAGGCAGGATGAGGTGCAGTGCAGCACAAATTCCCCATATGCCAATGCAAGGAGCTAATATGCAAGGGGGTATTCCCAGGGGCAGAGCTAACTGTAGTCAGCTTCCAAAGGACTTTCAAACCAGGAACACACACACACACACACCCGCCCGCCATGGATTGTACTGTAAGTTTAATATATCCTTTTGGTAATGTTTAAATAGAATATCATTTGCCAAAACCAGTATTGTTTGAAACAAAAATAACATCCCAGATATTCTCCCTAGAATTGATAATTGGGGTTTATTCCACCTTGACAGATCTTTTTAAACTTCATTCCATGTTTTAACGTAATTATTTTGAACATGCAGTTCATATTTGTCTACATGATGTCCAAATATTATACCTTTTTAACCTTAAAGCTTGTTTTACTCAATTCTATTTGATCTTGTAATTTATATTTTGTTGATACTTTTGTTTTCTGTTTATTCATTTTAAATCCCACTAATGCACCAAAGTCTTTCAGTTTTGACATTAAAAAATTCAATTCCTTTGAAAAGGTTTTCTCTAGCCACTACAAAACTATCAGCAAATGCTCTTAATTTTTTTTCTTGTTTTATTCCCTCAGTCCTCTCATCAAGTCTTATATCTCTATTCAGTACTTCCAAAACTAGTATAAACAGGAAAGGAGATGTGGGCAACTTTGTCTTGATCCTTTCTGTATCTCACAAGATTTCATTAAATCTCCATTAATAAATATTTGTGCTGTTTGTGAAGTATGAATCCATTTCATCCATTTTATAAAATTCTCTCTAAAATTCATATTTTCCAAAACCAAGTTCTAAGTGGAACTCATAAAAGTATGCTGACCAACACTGCAATCCCAGCTACTTTCAGTGTACGATATCCAAAAGCACCTAAACCAGGAAAATGTTAGTAGGGATCCAAGGGTATCTGCCGACTTCATTGTATATGATTCATCTTAAACATACTGTCAAAGACTCAGGCCATTTCCGCAAGGCCACGCTCGGGGGGGGGGGTGCGCCGGCATATACAACGCCGACGCATCACCATTCCGGGACCATTCGTGAGAGATTGGATAGCATTGTGCCAGTATGTTTTCTAAAAATATTAATGTGTTTTATTGTTTGTTTGTTCTTTAATTGGCATGTTCATTTTACATAATTTGTAGTTTCATGGTAATACTTTAAAACTGTGGTTCACGCAGGGCAACGCAAGATCACTAGTATGTATATTTTGGGTAAATGAAACTACTCACATATTATTAACAATATTAACAGTCTAAAACAGAGCTGGACAGCACCACCCTGCCCTCTCGAAAGGACTTCCCCGCAGTGCAGAAAGCCCCAAAAGGTAGAAAACCAAAAGTAGCCTCAAGAGGCCCCCCTGGGAATAGCGGAGATACACCACAAAGATCATGGCATATATCTGAAGCTGGCTCTGCCAGTACATTGGGGCTGGGCAGGCAGTGGAAGCCAACTCTATTCCCTAGCCCACCCCAAAATGCCCCCAACCACTCCAGTGCAGCATTCTGCATCAGCAGGTCTAACCTGCGACAGAGACTTCCAGGTTGGGTGCCACAGAACCATGCAGTGCCTGTCCATCCAGGTAAGTGACCTCTCTGCTGGTGCATTTGCACCTTGCACCACTGGAGTGAGCACCCATGTTGGCACAGGGCTGCACCAATTCCAGAATGGGGTCTCCCCCCCACTTTGGATTGGGCTGTGTGAAGCATACAAGCTCTGAATCAGCACTGTCCCTTTCTGCACAACCAAAATAAAATGTTTTGAGGCAGGAAATAAAAAATGTTTCCTCTGAGGAGTTCTACAACATTTTTAGTCAAAAACATTTTATTTCCAGCCTGAAGATGTTTTAAATTCATCCTATTTTCTACTGATTCATTGGTTGAAATGTTTTCAAAATGTTTTGGCTTGCTGTGTGTATTTCTTTAAAATGTTTCCCATGCCTCTCTGCAGTCTCCAGATTTCCTCCTCAACACCATTTTCTGCTCTCAATCTATCATCTTGCCTGTTTATTTTCATCAGTTTTTTTTAAATTTGGGGGCAGGGTGAATTGAAGAATTGCGGCATGAGGCTTTGAAGTATCCAAGCATCAGATCCATGAAGAAGTTTAAAAAACCAGAACAATCAGAAAATGAAAAGGTGAGGGGGTTGGGTTGAATGTAGGAATGTGGCAAAATGGCATGAGGAGAAAGTTCAGGGATGGCAGAGAGGCATGGAAAACAGCAGGAAAAATAAAATGATTTAAATGTGCCCTCACAGTAAGGGAAGATATTTTGAAAATGTTTCACACAAAACAATTGTTGTAAAGTGGTTTTCAGATAAAATGTTTCCAGGCTGGAAATAAACTGTTTTCAGAATGTAAAAAGGGGTGGGGGGATAAAGCAGAACTCCATGGAGGAAACATTTTATTTTTTCCTCAAAACATTTTAAAATGTTTGTGTGAAAAGGACCATTGAATTGTATATTATGGCCTAATGAAAATGGGAAGGTACTTTATGGATAGGGACCAAAAACTGTGGTTCATCTGGAATGAGCACACAGTTCACAGAGAACCCAGTCCATTTGTGTGTTCCGCTGGATAATAATCATTGAGAATTATTTGGAAGCCTGCTTGAGGTCTTGTGCTGGCAAAGAAAAAATGGTCAGGAAATGAATATTAACAGAGTACAGGGAATAGAAGGATGTGATAGCCAAGATAAGCAAGAGGCTGGGGCAGTAGAGTAGCCTTGAAAGTGAAGTGTAAACATTTTTAGGAGATAGAATGAAAAGAAATGTGAATGCCAAAAAGCAGATGTCAAATAAATAACCATATAGACACAGACATCTGAAAGGAAAGTAAAATGGGCAGTGATGTGTCCTGAGTTATAGTAGTTTTTTTTTTAAAAAAAATAGTTATTACCTCAACCTGAGTGGGGACACCTGGTCCCATTTCAAATGACAACTTGAGGGGGCTTTTTCCTCTGGGCTCCTGTGGAGACAAGAAAGACCAGGACCAGCAGTGGCAGCAGGATGAAATTTGGGGAGAGTACTAGAAGGGAAGGCTTGGGGTAGAGGACACAAAGGAAGGTGAGATTATCATGCTTTCATGTTTCATTCCTTTTCCTATTTCCAGTGGAACTACTAGTTAGGAGTGCTTCTACAGAAGAAAAGCTTCTCATCTCTGTCAAAAGTAACACCACTATTCCCTCAGACAGATGTTTACATATTGCTTCTACAGCAACACCTGTTGCCACTGTGTGTGTGTTCAATGCTGGCAAGTTGTTTCTGACTCATGGTGACTATGAATTAATGTTCTCTAATATTAATTCAATTTTAAGGGACTTTTTGAGCCAGCATGGCTGAGAAATTGGGTATATGTATGATTAATTATTAATACATATGGACATACTAAGGCTCTGAGCTATATCAGCTTTAAGAGGTCTTGTAATATTACCAAAGAAGTACATTATTCCAACACTGAAATATATTCATTTTGATGTGTTGTTTTCCTAATTTAAAGATGGCTCCTATTCTAATGCCCTAACCTGTAGCTTCCTTAGCTTGTGTGTAAATGTAGTTCTTGCAATACAGAATTTATGAATTACATTTTAGGTTTTCAGAGTATCTCAGATGCATCATCTCATACTGAAGGGCTATTCAGTACTGTATTATTGTTCTCATATCACAGATGGGAGGCTTACAGTGCAATCCTAAACAGAGTTATTCCAATCTAAGCTGATTAAAACCAATAGGGTTAGACTGGAGTAACTCTGTTTAGGATTGCACAGTTAGGATTTAAGATTCCCTAAGCTACCTGGGAAAGTAGAAGGAAAAAGTGCTTTAGAGTTCATGTTATTTTTCTTAGTGACTAAGGAGTCAAATTAAGTAATTACAGCTTAATTTTTATTTGCCACATTGAAGCCACCATGCGGCATACTGACCTTGGTCATTAGCATCAGCTCTTTGAAACATAGCAGCATGTAGAAATGTAAAGTTGTTTTCTAATGCCATTCAAACAATGCCTACTGGATAAAGTTACCCAGTATACAAAGATTTAAAAACAGTTTAGTCAGGCTGTACCCATGTACGAATATTTAATTGCACAGGCAACTAGGTCAGGCATACATTTCAGAACAGAAGAGAAAATGAGCTTTTAATTAGAGGAGCAAGATTCACTGGAAGATTCAAAATACTTCCATGTGTTGAAAATGAAATGTGCTGTCCAAAAAAGAGTTATGCCCTTCAAAGCTTGTTGACTTCACTGGACTTAGAAGGATGTAATCTGTTTAGGATATTTCAGTGTAGTTTGAAAGTGCTGCTGTAGTTTTTGTGTCATATAATCTACAGAGATATGACGCTATGTAATGTGGGGTAAGGAGACTGCTCCTCCTGCTATCCTTCAATGGTGTACCTGCTGCGAGCTAATTGGAAAATGGGGTCATTATAAAAACATCATATTTATTGTTTTAACTTTTGAAACTGTTACATGAGATAAATGCTTTATTTAATGTACAACAGTAAATATTTAATATGTCAACAAATGTTTGAAAATTAAATTTAGGAATTAGACAAGACCAAAAAAATCAACATATTTGTCCTCAGTACATTTGAAATGTGAGCCAGTACAGTGTAGTGGATAAATATGGTGGACTTTTGCCTGGAGAACTGGGTTCAATTCATCACTCCTCCACATGAAGTCTGCTGAGTTACCTTGGGTCTGTCACAGTTCTCTCAGAACTCTCTCAGCCCATGCGGAGGCAGACAATGACAAACCACCTCTGAATGCCTCTTGCCTTGAAAACCTTACAGGGTCGCCATAAGTCTGCTGTGTTTTGATGGCACAGACATACACTCACCCTTTTGAAATACTTTGTCATATATGCACTCAGTCTACATAGCTGCACTGACATACTTTTTTCTCTCTCCCTGTTTATAGATATAGCGGTTACACTGCCTGTGCCAAATTACACCAAAGTCACCACAGTCACATGTTCTATTCACACAGTACATCAATCACTTTCACAAATGCCATGTAAACACAATGCATCCCTCACCCATCCTTCATTTAACATCATAATTTTAAAAAGATTCTAGTTTTCCATATGAAGATTTACCGAAGCCATCCTTCAAGCCCCATACTCTGCCATCTGAATGTAATCATGGGTACTTGACCATCTCCGGAACAAATTGTTAGTAGGGGAAATCCGACCCCACTGTTGTATGTGTTTTAAGTAAACTGTCTACTAATCTCTTTTTGCTGCATTTGGGAATAGAATCATGGTCACATAAGTGTTCAGTTATGCACGTGTTCATTGTACTGAGCAGAATTAGCCTTTCATCTGGATTAGGGCATCTAAATGCAGCTGAAATACAAACAATAATCAACAAGAATATGACTAATGAATCAAGTGTGCCCCAATTTAGAAATACACAGTACATATTTAAAAAGGCAATGACATGAATGAATCAAGCTGTGGATTCGGTGCCATTTCAAAGGTTTAGGTTCCCAACCATGTAAGTGACAGGATAATTGGACCCTAGGACTTTGAGGATAAAAAAAAATATCCAGCTACTAGAATGATGGGCAATAAATACATACAGTTTACTTTGAGTCTTTAATGACACCTTCTTTAGAAAAGTGCTAGCTTACATGAATAAATGGATGTCCTCACAACCCATAATGGAGTGGCAGTAGCAAATAATGGAGCAGCATAGCTGAAACCAACAAGACAAAGACATACATTAGCATCCAAATGTTTAAAAAATAAAGAAATGATGGGAAATAAATGAATTCAAACAGTATAAGAAAATGAGAGGACAAGGAGGAAGTGAGTGAATGAGAGTGAGAAAGACGGGCTCTTGAACCGTCTACTGCACACTGTCCCCATATGAACATGACTGATGAAAAAAATCATACTTTTATTTATGGCTCAGATAGTTATACTTGCATATTGTGTAAATTAATGTCTCCAATTTTCATATATGATTTGAGCTCCTTAATACCCAGAACTGAAGTCTTCCATTTGAGTCCTTAAATTTCCCTATGCTTGTCTGCTCCGTAGCGTATTTTTAAGTTGTGTCTCATTACATTTCAATGTCTCAGGAAAACAATGGATGGCTCGTAAGCAATTTTTGTCAGAATTCTGTTGTTCTTTTTCCTAGCCA
Source organism: Sphaerodactylus townsendi (assembly GCF_021028975.2). Classification (NCBI taxonomy): domain Eukaryota; kingdom Metazoa; phylum Chordata; class Lepidosauria; order Squamata; family Sphaerodactylidae; genus Sphaerodactylus; species Sphaerodactylus townsendi. Next base: position 42,597,779 of record NC_059431.1, read on the forward strand.
AACCTGAAACAGTCAGTCATTTTCACATCCATTTTTGCCACTTTCAGGACTATTTACTGAAGAAAGAGCCAATGAAAGTGAACTCATTCATTCGTTTTTGGCTTTTAGAAACAAGCCATACATCCTGCATAACTTCAATATCTAGAAGTCGGCTGGTGCAGTAGTCCTAGCTAGCCATGACTATGAGAATGCCCCAATATATTATCGGGCCACAATCTTACAGAAGGAGAATTAATTGGTACCCGTAGCTGATAAAAATATGTTCCCTTGGGGGTGGGGTGAGAAATGCACATAAATTTTCCGTCTCTGAAGAAACAGCAGATGATTCTATGAGGAACAGTGTTAAGTCTATTCAGGTTCCCATTGAAGAGAATGGTGGTATATGAATGAAGTAAATAAATAAATATTCTTCACAGTATGACAACTATGCCTCATCAATTTTATTTGTTTCATTTGTATGTCACCTTTCCTCAAAGTGACTTTCATTGCTCTCCTTTCTTCCATTTTACCCTCACAACAACACTGTGAGGTAGGTTAGGATAAGGGTTTGGGACTGGCCCAAGTCACCTAACTTCCACAGCAGAATGAGGACTCAAACCTGAGAACCACTCCACTGGCTGAACTTCTGTTCTGGTGGAGGAGGGAAAGATGTCAATGTGGTTTTTACATTATTGACCTTCAGTTGTCCCCCTAGAGAATCTGTGGTTCTCCAGAGCAAATGGGCTCAGTGCAGCAAAAATTGAGAAAGCAGTAAAGTTCTGCTCTACCAGCCTCATTCTATGGATGTGGCATTGGATGAAACCCATTGCACTTTGTCCCATTTGGCTGTTCAATTGCTATGCTGGACCAATCTGCAGTCTCATAAGAGTTTAAAGTGAGAAGAACTTTGTATTCAGCATGAAGCAGTGGGATCCGCTGAATATGACGTTGTAAAAATTCTAAGTTTTTAAAAAGAAAACTGGTATTTCTAATCTTTTCACTAATTTGCTGACATGGTTTTTCCCCTTTTCTTCTCCTGAACTTTGGATGTAATAAAAGAAACAAAAGAATTTAAGTGCTGCAAATTTCACAGCAAACACATTTGGTAGCTGAACATACCTTGTTTGAAAATCAAATATCAAATAAAAATCAAATGTGAATCAAATATCTAAACAGTGTCCTTGTCAACTGACCATTTTGAATACATGTCAAAACACTATTACAGCAGCTGTAGTAGTGGAATTTTTCTGGCTTGTTGGGATTTTTCTTTACGTTACAGGGGGCTTTTGTGCAGTAAGATAAATTAGCTTGGGACCTTTCCACACAGCAAATGGACAATGGGTTGCAGTCGGGGATAAAGTAACCCACTTTCCTGTTTTTACATTTGCATGCAGCAATTGGAGCTCACGGAAACAATGCGGGTTGCTGCTGCGCCTTTGCACAGAGCCACATCTTTTTTTTTTTACCTCCCACCAATGTGTAACTACGCAAGCATGCAGAAGTGAACCCCAACAACCATGCTGATGTCTCATGAAACCACGATACAACCCTTTGTACCTGCGTGGCCAGGATTTTTTTTTTTAAGGAAAACGCAAAAGCATCTCCTGCCTAGCCATTCGTTTGCAAGTGGCTACAACCTGGGATTTTAAAAAAGATTTGCTGATAGTGTGATTCTCAAAATTTTCCCCCAGTTTGGGGAAAATAACATGGGGCAGGCTCGCTTTAGGGCAAGATCTGTGTGAAGTTCCCCCCAAAAATGGTTTTTTAAAAATAATCCTTAAGCCATGTTTATTGGCCCGTGTGGAAGAGGTCTTGAATTCGGTTATTAAATGATGGAAGGGGGGTGCTGGACTTCTTACAAGTCAACGCAAAGATGTCCACATCTGAAATAACATGATAACACTGAGTTATATGGACTCCAAATGGTAAGATTTTTTGGGGAAAAAATTCTTATAATTTCTGTTTGGCTGAGTGATTTGCTGGACTGTGCAAATGTGTGCAATGAAACATTGCTGATTTATCTGTACTGTACTTAAAAGTAATCCATAGGCTTAAAGTAGTTGCAGACAGAACACTGATAGATGGACAATGGGTTCCTTGTTTGTGACCAGCACACAGATGGTGAGCTAAACCAGCAGGCATTCAACCATTCCTAACCTTAACATAATTTTAGACAAATTAGAGAAAATGCTGAGAAAGGAAGAAACCAATTTTTTTAAAAAAAAAAACCTTTAAAAATCTTAGGGCATATAGAACAAAAGTTAGTGGGTGATAGTTTTGATAATATATGGAAGTTGTTTTTTCTGTTGACCCTACCTGTCACTGCTCATTTGCATTTACGATTTCAAATGTTAATGTGTTACATGACATGAATAAAATTTAAGTAGAGGACACTATTCTCTTGAGGAATATGAGCAATATGAAAAAAGTTCCTATTTAAGGTTATTGTTTATACCTGTGGAATTTCTGGCTGTTGAGATATAAATGGTTGCAATAACCACAACAAATATAAAAAGCCCGTAAAGTGGCATTGTAAAGTAGCACTAGTAGAACATGATGTGACATCAGTATTAAATGTTAATTTAAAGCTCATTGTGTGCAATGGTGATTTGTCTCCAATGGGAGGTGGTTGGGTAGTTTTGCAAATTCTCACATTCCCCAGTAGCCCTGGGGAACTTTATCCAAAGTGCATTTGAAAACTATCTTCCTTACCTCCTGATTTCTACTAATTCTGGTACTGTTCTCAGCAAAATACTATTCAATTTTAGATGCTCATATAACTGGTTTGGTTTCCAAATCAGCACCCATAAGGAAATTAGGGTAGGCCTGCATAGAGCAAGTTATGGCAGTCTAACCATCACATGGTGACCATCACATGGATCACTGTGACTAGATCAGCACAGGAGAGAGAATGGGCCAACTGCCTGGCCTGGTAAAGATGGAAAAACATCACTCTGGCCATGTGCATGGTGTGGGTCTCTATCCATGATCATCTCCAGGCTTTTGATGGAGGATGTAGTTCTTAAAGCCACCCTGTCAAATTGAGGCAGTTGAAAGCTTTCAGGCATCTGCCACCAGCTGAGCCACAGGATCACTGTTTCTAATGGATTTAGCTTCAGCCTACTCTTCATCAACCATACAGCCACAGTCCCTGAACACTGTTGCAGAACATCTGGGGCGAAACTGGCCAACCCTCCATCAGAAGATCAAGCATACTGATGACAACCCAGGCCAAAGTACTAGACCAGCTGTGCAAGGGGTCATAGATAGATATTAAACAACATTGGGGTGGGAAGTGCCTCCTAAGGCACCCCACACTCCAGCGGGCATTCCTGGAAAAATGAGGCCAGCCAGGTCAAGGCTGTGCCCCCAATTCCAGCATCAATGAGGCAGTGGGTCAAAAGTTTGTGATCAACCATGTCAAAAGCTGCAGTGAGATCTAATAGCACCAGTGGTACTGACCTGCCGCCATCCAGCTGAGAGCTCGTCCGTGATTGTAATCAATACGGTCTCCATACCATGACCAGCATGGAAATCGGACTGGACGTTATACGGTTTCTGGGTAAAGGTATTACATTTACTTGTAGCCTATCCTTAGTTTTCCTGTTTGCCATCTAAAATCTTTCCCATTCCTCCCCCTCCCCCAGTCCCTCACCAAACAATGATTTTGGAATCTTAGAGTTATTGATCAGATTGTTAAATTTATAATATAAACAAATGATCCCCAACCAGTGAAGTCTTATCCTCAGTGCTATCCCATGGTCAAATCCAAAAGATAAAGTTCTTCCAGATAAGCACATGTTTGTCTCTCTCTCTCTCTCTCTCTCTCTCTCTCACACACACACACACACACACACACACACACACACACACACACACACAATATTATGAGCATGCCCAGTGCAGATGACATACCTGCCACCTGTTCTTTTAATGATGGGGTTGGAAAATAACTTGCCCAACAAATATGCCAATGGCTAAGTTCATGGCTTCTCCATTAAAATGATATTTCAAAACCCTTCCCACTGTATATTTCTGTATTCTCTCCACTGTATTCTCTCAAATTTACTCAAATATTTTAGAGATTCTGGTCAGTGACATAAAAACCCCACCTTCTTTGCAGTCTGCCATTCAACAAGAATATTTCAGTAAAGAAAGAGATGTGGAAATGTAGGCATTCAAGTGAAAATTCAATCCTTCACAGTACAGAGCTTCTGCAAAGTCTTTTAAATGACCCTTTTTATCATGGTGCCATGTCTTTACCTTTTTGAATAGTGAGACCTGGTAAGAAAAATAGATGTATGTACACAAGTGGTTGAGTAATGTATTACTTATGTGCACTTTGTTCTTTTTGGCAAACTGACCTTATCAAAGGGAAGAAAGCCATACATTGTGACAAGGAGAGTTGTATTGAAAAGTCTGGATTAGAAGCAGGGCAGGTTTTGTTGCTATCTTGTTTCAAATCATGATGTGTGAGAACCATCTTTTCCTCTTTTGAGAGGTGATGGGACTACAGTGATGTCACTCCCTTCTGAAGTTAAAAAAAAGTAAATATCAATATGGGTATGAAAAATAGACACACACGTTCCAGGTTTAATGTGCTGCAAAGTTCAGAATATCTCACAGAATCTAATTATGACATAATAATAAGGAATGTGCATTCAGATTTCACCAAAACAAAAATTAAATGGAAAACCACTGTTAACGTTGTTAAGATACCCTATCAAATTTATAAATGTATAATATTTGGTTCTATGAGGTATTGCTTGGATCATGTCATTATTCTGGCACCTGGCCAACTGCTTTAAAGGTCTATGAGACCAGATGGAGGGAAAGACAAGGCAGTGAAAATGAAGAGAGTGGTCTGACCTTGAAGGTCTTCTCTTCTCCTCTTCCCCTGAAACCCCACTTAAATGCATGGTAGGGTCCCAGGGCCACAGGTACTGTTGCTGCCAGCTTAGTCAGCTCAGGAAAGTAGTTAGTGCAGTAAGGTAAACTGTGTTTCCCCACATGCATCTTACCTCAGTCCCTAAATGGTGTCTGTGCTGTGCCTTGATCAGTGGCAAAGCTCCCACGAGGACATCCCGGGACAAATGACCCAGGCACGTGCCGTGCAAGTCATGTGGGGGGGGGACGCAAAATCAGCAGATCACCGCCCTCCACCCCCTCCTTCCAATTGCACCACCCTCTCCCATGGTCGTCGTCGTGCTTCCTCATCGTCCCTCTTGCCTGCTCTGGCAGGCTCTCCTTTTCTCTACATTTTTTTTTATAAACTTGCTCAACTGGGTATTTAAGTCTCCACTAGCAGTGAACCTTCCCAGTTATGGTGAGTCCTAATTTCATTTTATAGTTTCCCAGTATCTTCAGGGCATCTTAAAATCACTCTTTTATAATCTGTCCTCATCCCTTTCTGCCCCCAAAAGGATTTTTTCTCCAAACTGTCCCCCAGCACCATCAGAGCCTGTATGCAAATGAGCCTTCTTCTCATTGGCTCCTTTTAGTTTCAGTTTTGTCTCATGAAGGGGATGGGCTAGTGAAAGGGCTGGGATGGAGCTAGCTGGGAGAACAGATCTTGCATGCAGCATGCCCTTCTCAAAACTGCCCTGGTAATTTTTAAAAGATGACCTTCTTCCCTCCATGAAAGTAAAAACTAAAATCTTTTGTGTGCTTTGTGGGATTCTTCAGTTCCAGAAGCAATCTTGTAGCAACTTACTGAATGAAGAGGGGGAGTTGGCAGAAATCCTCTCCCATCTTGAGCACCCATTACATGAGCAAAGGGAAAACTCATGTAAGAGGAGATTACTGCTGATTTTTTCTTGTGGAAGCAATCCCCCATGCCACATCTCATTCTATTCCTGGCATTCCTCTGACATTCTGGAGTGGCGGGGGGGGGGGGGGGGGGGGGGGGGGGAGGAGCAGAGGCCAAACTGCAAAGAGAAAAAAATAGCAAAAACCTTTTATACAAAAGTGAACTGAGATAGTTTGCAGAAAGCTTGGATCCAGCCCTCTCTGAATGTATATATAAGGTGGTTGCTATAATAAACAATATAGCACTGAAATAATGTGTATTACAAAAATGTGAACAATTCATGTGTGCCAAATACTGGTACTGTCCTCTGCACAATATATATTGTTTTCTTGTAACCATCAGAGTAACCATTACATCTTTGAAGTGCTTGGAATTAATTCTGTTGTCTTCATGTATGTTTTGGTTGCTGTGATTAGAACTGTACTATGTAGTCTGGTCTACCTGTGGAGTTGTATTGTGAAGTGTCTTGGCATATTTTGATAGCATACAACTATCAAAACTGTTACTTTTAATTAGTTAAGGGTTCTAAATTGCATTTTTAGGATTTTATCCATTTTTTAAATTTTTTAAACATTTTTCATCCAATGAAATATGGGTTCTATGGGACTTATCAACTCTGTGCCTAGCATAATTCTTTATCTTGCTGATGGGATTTGTAGTCCATGAACATCTGGAGAGCTGTAGGTTGCAGACTCCTGTTCTAGAGCATCCTCCTGTCCAAGTGTGAAATAGGAATTCAGAGGAAGAGATAGAAATTCCGGCTTGCTGGTATTGTGGCTTATTTGGGCAGGTTTGATATTAATCCAAGTTGGCTATTATTTCTGGCAGTGCTTGGGAGAAATGCAAAGGAATGAGTGAAAGGTAATGAAACATTATTCACAGCAGTAATAAAACATTTTGAAAGCATTTTAAGTCATATGACACTTAAAATACTTTAAAGTGTTATAACAGTTATTAAACATTTTGAAAGCATTTTGAAAATGTTGTCCAAAATTTTAATCTCTGCTGTGTGCTATGACACATTGCTGTGTTCAGATTTGTGAACTGAGACATGTTCTATGTGATGGTGGCTTTGAGATGAGCTGGTGCAAAAAATATTTCTTTGGTTGTAGTGGGGGAGGGTGGCCTTTGGTCATGGTGGAGGAGGGAGGTTGCCCATGGGGGAGGCGCAAAACTCAGATTTGGCCCTGGCTCCATTTTCCCTAGCTACGCCTCTGGCCTTGATACACCTTGGTTCATGCACTTCCAGGCTGCCTGAAATAATGAATAATGAGATAATATTTTTTCAGGGTGTGGTGAGGCATGGTGTCTTGGACACATAAGAGATGTCATATTGAGAATGTGGAGGTGGACAATTTTCCATTCATGTTACTCTCCATCTGGCTAGGATGCCAATAATTGTAGCAGAAGCCCAGACACCTGTCCCAGCACCAGCCTCAAACCACAAAGTAAGGCATGGGCAGGGGGAGAGGAGGAAAACAAAAATAACAAAATGTATGGGACTAATAACTCATAGAATGAAGATGGATAATTTAAAAAAATGAAAAAGGGCACATTCCTAATAATTGCCAATATATTCATTCCTAGTACGATAAATTGTGACAAAAGAAACTATTGGTCTATTCTGCCAAGATTGACATAGGAAAATTAAATGCATAACATGGATATAAAAGATTTTAAGGAATAATGGGTTCTTAGTATTTGTGAAGGCCTTAGTATGTATGGAGGCCTCATGGTCTTTTGTATCTATGGCCGTTTCCGCACGACGCTCCCCCAGGCGCCCCAATTCTGCCGGCGTGGAGGCGGAGGCCGTTCGCACGCAAGCGTGCGAGCGGCCTCAGGAGAGTCCGGTGGACGACAGGCGGCTCCGCATGGAGCCGCCTCTGCCCCCTTCCTTTTCAGGGGTCGGAGGACAGTGAGGGAGGGGCTTTGGAGGCCAGCAGGCCGACGACGGGGACAAGGTGAGTGGGAAAGGGAAGGGAAACAGCGTGTTCCCAGCGGTGCCATTCACACCGCGCCGCCGGGAACATGCTGTTGGGGCAAAAGCAACCCTTTAAAGGGTTGTTTTTTACTTGCAGAAGCGACCTGATGCCTTGCGCCCTGGGGAGAGGGAGGCGAGGCGAAGCCAGGTCTGTGCGAATGGCTCCTGGGAGCGGCGTTTTTGCCGTATTCCAAACAGAGGCATCCATAAAGAAGGCCGTAAGGGAAACGGTTTATGTTACATATTTGATTCAATTTCTCATCCTGCTCTCCCTTTTGTCTTCACACAACCTAGCCATTTCCACAGCATAAATAATAAATTGACTGAAGAGAAAGGGTTGGCTGGTGATATAAGAACTGTAAGAGCCCCCCCCCCTTCCACCATTCAGAAGGCCCCAGGTATTTATGTAGTTAAGAAAGACAGACTTGAGTGTGCACACATTGACAAAGGGATAGACTATCTGTTACTGTTTTTAAAGAGTTCAGTACAGGGAGAGACCAGACAGACAGAACAGCACCATGCCTAGAAGAAGGGCCCCTCCCCCCCCAGGCGTTTTCCCATTTGAAAACCAGACTAGTGGTAAGTTGTTTCATCCATTTTGCTACTCCACTTCTTTCAAAGGTAGTGGCTTCACAGAGCATCAGGAAAGGGGGCAATAACAAAGCATGTATGGGTAAAAACAAACAAAAGTAGATTTGCCAAAATACAAGGGAGTGATGGCTCGGCTGCCTAGCACAGTCGGCCCACAGTCGGCCCTCAATAAATATTAGCATAGTTAACTGATGATGTAAACTAGTTAACCCCAAGCTGTGTTCTTTTGTCATTGGATATTGGGTCAAACAGTAATGTATAGTTTGGTCCTTAGCTACAGTGGACTGGACTCTTCACCCATAGTTTTAACTTAGTTTACAATTCAGTCCTGCAGTTTGCTATGCCAGGTAGTTATTTTGGATGAAATCAATTGCCTGAAGTATCCTTTTAATGCAAAACCACTGCTATTCACATTCAGGGGCATTACTGAAGGCAGGAGACTCACTGATTTCATTCAGATTGCTCCCAAAAGAGACTCTTCTGCTCTGCACCTTCTGGTCTGGAAAATGAAGATTTCCTCAGAACACAGAAATTCCATTTTGTCATCCTGGTTAATAGCCATCAATGTCACTGATTTTCCAGAAGTCTGTCTAGCCTTCTTTTCAAATCATCTAAGGTTAGGAGCCCATGGTGCAAAATGGTAAGCTCCAGTACTGCAGTGAAAACTCTGATCATGACCTGAGTTTGATCCTGAGTTTGGTTTCAGGTTAAAGGCTGACTCCACCTTGCATCCTTCTAGAGCTGAAAAAATAAATATCTGGCTTGCTGGGGGTAAAGTGTAGATGACTGTGGAAGGCAATGGCAAACTTCCTCGTAAACATAGTCTGCCTAAGAAGTTATGTGATGTGCCATCACCCCATGGATCAGTCATGACCTGGTACTTTACCTAAAGTAGTGGTCATTGACACATTTTGATGGAGAATGCCACATATATTATGGGATGGGGTTGAGCAATACCGAAAATATTCACTAACATTCAGATTCAGCTTTATTCAGGTGTAAAATGATCAGTATACCCAAATAAGTCGAATGCCATATTTGGTGAACCCAAATATATTCAGGTATCCTGAAAAATTCGGGTCTGTCTGAATTTTTATTTTATTTTAAACAAATGTTTAAAGACAGAAAACAACAAACTAAAGATTCCCCCTTCCTCCAGGAACTGGCTGCATTTGGGGGTCCTTTTAAACAATCCTTGCATGCAGCTGGTTCCCGGGGGAAGGGGGGAATCTTTAATTTGTTGTTTTCTGTCTTATTTTGGGGCATTGTATTTGGGCTGAATGTGGCCCGAATATGCCCGAATTGGCCCTGATTTGGGAATATTTGGCAATTTGGGCTACCCGAATCACCAACCCTATTGTGGGATGAAAGCCTACTTTCGCCCAGCATTTTATTTGTGAGACTGACAGTTCAATTCTATGTAGAGTTGCTGCAGTCCAAGCCCACGGGACTGGAGAAACTCTGCATTAGATTTGCACTGCATTTTCTAATATCATAGGAGAGGAAGACCAAGTTGTCATGTACTTTCTCTGCACCATGCACAATAAACTATTCCCCATCCATTGAACTGTTCTCTAAACTATAAAACTCCAAATACTTTAGCCATTCTTTGTTGTAGTGGTGTAGTCACAGCTGACATATGGCTTGTGATAGTGTCATCAAGTCACAGCTGACTTATGGCAACCCAGTCGGGTTTTCAAGGCAAGAGATGCTCAGAGGTAGTTTGCGATTTCTACCTCCATATGGACTGAGGGAGTTCTGAGAGAACTGTGACTGGCCAAAGTCATCCAGCAATATTCATGTGAAGGGGTGGGGAATTAAACTCAATTCTCTAGATTAGAGTCTGTCACTCTTAACCACTACACCATGCTGGCTCCAAATGCTTTAGCTGTTCCTTATACAGGTGCTCAAAACCCCATTCCAAATACTAGTTCCACTATAATATATGGGATTTACTTCCAAGTAAATCTGTTTGGGATAAAGACTCTCAAACACTAGCAAACAAGTCATTTTATTTCAAGTGCTTCAGCCTAATATGACTGTAAACCAAGGTGTATTCCGCATGGGCCAAAAATAACGGTGTGAAAGCGGTATAAAATGGTTTAAAACAGTGTAAAAGTTTTCACGCCATTTTCACACCACTGTTTTTGGCCCATGCGGAATCCACCCAAGTTACAACTCAACTTCAATTGTAGGTTAAAAATTAATGAGGTTGTGGATTGGGCTGCAGAACTGCGTTCAGCTGAGATGGATCTTTTTCACATAATCAATATAAAATGATCACTAGTAATGATCATTTTTATTACTGATTATTATTAGCAGTTTTATTACCAATTTAATCCATGTTGTTAGCTTTTTTTGAAGGGCAGGAAAAACCTTTTAAATAAACACACTTTAAAAAGATGCACTTGCTGATGCTGAATTCTTTCTGCTCATGGAATGACTTCTTCTCTGAAGGGAAAATCTATCCTGAAAATGAGTCCAATCCTGTGTTGCTGAAATGTCTATGCAACATTAGAAATAACTGAAAAATATGCTCTCTCTAATGTAAAGCTCTAATATCCTAAAGCTCATTTTGTACAACCACCAAGGGGGACAATCCCTCAGTGATTCAGCAGTTTAGAAAGCAATGCTTTTAGAGCACTGTTTCTAGACAAGGATTTTGGAAGGAATGTTCAACTTTTTCAGGAAACTTTTGGGCTTAGATTTTGGGTCAGATTTTTAAAATGGAACATTGCCCTCAGGTACCCAAGGGATACAGCTTGATAAACTTAAGTTTTTATGCCACCTTAAGCTTTAGACAAGGCTGATCACTTTAAAAAATAAAATAAATAAATCTGATATCCAGACTGAAATGGACATCTGAAGTACAATGATTCAATTGCTGTAAGGGATAAAGTTCTATATTACCTTTAGTGCCTATTCTTTTGAAATCAAATACATTTCTGGCCACTTCAGAATAAAATTCTCTTACAAACCTTTTGAACATCCAGCAATTTTTAAAAAAAACAGGAAAAATTAAGATAGGGTTTGTTTTGTTTGTTTGTATGCTGCATACATATTCAAATGACCCAAGAGTGCTGACTAGGGTCTCTTACAGTGCAACTGTTGTTAGCATTAAGAATTTCCAAAAAAAAGTATTCTCTGTCTCCACTAGATGGCAGGGGTGCACTGCCCTGGGATTTCTCTGCAGTAGCACAGTGTGAAAGGTTAGCCTGTATTTGAAATGTGAATAATGTTTAGTTGTGTATGATTCACTTAGTTCCTGAAAGCGCTCTCCTTCGTATGCCTCATTTTTAAACAGGCCCACACAAAAGAGATCTATTTTTTCCCTACATAAAAAATGTGAATTCAATTTGAACTATTAATTAAATTGACATTATTTTACCACCTTGCTACATTCCCACTTACGATATATTAAGCTTTTTTCCTCAATAGCCCATTTTATGTATGTACACTGAGACACAAACACACTACTCCCATGCCCCCTGAACTATTTGTTCTTATTAAGATTATTAAAAGAATATACTAAATTTATATCTAAAAATATACTACTATTTTAAAAAATGACAGCACAATTCAAAAAATTTCAATCTGGACTATCCCTAGAACAGTTCAACTTATTTCTCATGAAGTGGGTGAACCCATATATTTTGTTTAAAATAGACTGTGAAATAGCTATTTATCAGCAAGGACATAAGATGCATAAAGTTTGTTGACAACCTTGCAGAACCCTGGGCCTTTTGTGAGATGTCAGTTTGGGAAGATTCTGCATGATCACAACCAATATCTGTGGGTGTTCCATCACATCTGCATAAACTATCCTTTCCAAATGTTTCATTTTGACTATTTTAAAAATTATACTCTTAATATAAATTTCCAGTTAGAAACTGACAATAGGGTTCTTAATATGCTTCTACAACACCCTAAATGGACACATACTGCAGGCCAGAGGAAACAGATTTTTCCTTCCAGAACCCTGGACAATGATATTTAGAAAGAATTAATTTGGTCCAATAGAAGTTTATATTCAAGGCATAGCTATCAGCTCTTTACCAGTTTCTATCTTTACTTACACTGTAGGAAAAAATTACCATATTCCTACACATATTATCATTCCCCATATCACAAAAATGTCCATTTAAAAGCTGTTTTGATCTTTTAGATAAGTGTCTTGATTTAAAATAATAGCAAAAAAAGTAAAATTAAGCCTCTATGCTCAGCAGTGCATGAATGACAAATCTGTTGTAGTTTGGAGTATATTTTAAGAAACTCCTTTTAAACCTCTTAAAGCAAATTTACATATGCTCAGAAAAGATATTACACCCTGGGAAAGTGAGCAGCATAATTTATTTCCCTATGCTACTGATATCGTTGTGTTTATACAGAGACTGCATAATAAATTCTACATTTTTTGAACCAGTATCATATGAATTCTTACAGTCTAGAAGATTTTTACACTACATTTCTACACACGGAGTCTGGAAGTCTACATGCAGCTCACCTAGGGATTTAAGCCAATTTTCTCAGGTTTTCCTGGTTCAGGTTAATGGTGAAATCTTGCTAATTTCACCTTTTGCTGACAACAAACCCTTTGGGGATCGGGCGGTATAGAAATTGAATTAATAATAATAATAATAATAATAATAATAATAATAATAATAATATAATAATAATAATAATAATAATAATAATAATAATAATAGTAATAAAAAAGTGGGTGTACTCAAAATTTGTGGTTATTTTTACGAGCTTCTTTTAACATCTCTAGTTTTTGAAAAGAAAGAAAACAGATCACTGGAACATATTTACATAGGATACCCTTTCCCCAAAATAAGACATCCCCTGAAAATAAGACGTAGTAGAGGTTTTGCTGAATTGCTAAATATAAAGCATCCCCCAAAAGTAAGACATAGCAAAGTTTTTGTTTGGAAGCATGCCCGTCGACCAGAGCATACAGCTGTGGAGCTGAAAAATAAGACATCCCCTGAAAATAAGACATAGCACAACTTTGGGAGCAAAAATTATTATAAGACACTGGCTTATTTTCGGGGAAACACGGTATGCAGGACAGGGCCAATAATCTCTCTCTATTATTACACTGTCTGGCAGTGGCTCCCCAACTTCTCTGGAAGAAGACCTACTAATACAGCAACAAACTGGCTTAAAATCACTCTGGTGGGTCCTAGCCTGAGTTGAAAACCAGAGATGTTAATGACAGCATGAATGGTGGTGACTCTCAGAGTTCTGCCCCCCCCCCCAACCAAACCACACAACCCTTTGTCCTTCCTCAGTCTCAGAATGTTTTTTAAGGAAGTGTGTATCAATGTATAAGCAAAAATATATTTTAAAACTATACATTTATGAAGAAGGGCTCAAACCTCTTCCAGAAAATATAAATATGTGTGCCTAATTTTAATGAATCTACAATAAGCAGTAAGCAGACCAACCCAAAATTATTTGCTCTCCTTTAGTGAGACACAGGACTTGCAACCATATTATTTATAATAAGGGAATGCTGCCACTCTTAGCCCTTAGTATATTCTTCCCATGTGTTCAACAGAACAGTCTGAGTTTCATGGGGAGTAGGGGTGGGGGGTAGGGGTGGGGAATGGGGAATGTTCTCCAGGGCAAAGAAGTCAATAGCCAAAAAACCAGGAGCAACCATTGGCCAAAAGCCTCCAAACGCAAACAGAACCAACAAGCCCAGCAGAACCACTGGCCACCACATCACCACCAATGTCAAACCAAGCAAGGGATATTGCTGCAAGCCCAGCCAAAACTGAAGAAAAACAGACCTGGGAGCATTAAAGGGGAAATGGACATATCTCCTTCCCATTTATAAATTGTAGGAGAAATGTCATTTATGAAGCAAGACTCTAAATGAGCCAATGACTGTATTCTTAAGCCATGACAAATTAATTCATTTATTCATTTATTTCATTTCTACCCTGCTAACCTCCCAAACAGGGACTCAAAGCACCTCATGTCATACTCTTGTTCTCCATTTTATTGTCACAACAACACTATGAGGTAGGCTTGATGAGACTGTGTAAGTGCTCTAAGGTCACCGAACAAGCTTTCACAGCAGAGCAGTGATTCAAACCCGGGTCACCCAGATCCTAGTCCAATACTCCAACTATTACACCACATTGACACATCTTTTTAACTCATTGTATTTAGGCTTAAAATATCCTAATAGTTCTATACGTTCCTAATAGAGACATAATATTTCAACAATAGTAAACTTATTTAGGGTTAATAAGATGGAACAGCGGTGGTCATACCTGCACCCCATAGACATCCATTCAGAAATGCCCCATCCACAAACAGAAATTTAAAAATGGAAGGATAGGATTTAATATCAAAATACAGACCATTCCTCCTCAGATTATTTTCCTGTAGTTTATCTATCTAAATACTTTTCTCCTTAGTAAAGTTCCAGTACCTGAAGTAACCCAATTTAGATGAAAACTTGGAGTAAGGATGTGAAGTCTATGCATCAATAAGGCACAGCAGCATCACTCTGGCACTGTTTTTGCTGCTAGAATGAGAGACTTATTTTTGCTTGATATATGGTAGGAATAATTTCCAAGTTAAACACACAGAATGTCAGATCTAATTAGTCTTCTATGGAACTAGTTTTAAGTCTGTATTTCCATTTAAACAAATATATTGCTGTTTTGCAAAATAATTAAAGGCAAAAAGAGTCTGAAGTTTTGGAAAGAAAGGGGATTTGGAAAGGCTGAAACAATTCAGGATAACTTCTGTCTTTGATGCTTGGAAAGACTGCAGAGGTAATCTTAAAACAAAATTCCAAAGGATCACCCAGGGATATATTGGGTACTCATAAAATGTTATTCTGATGACTGTGCCTTGTTAACCAAGAATAAAAATCCATGATCATATGGTGGCTCCCATGCAAACACGTTTAATGTATATTTCATTGCAAATGTAGCAGCTGTTCATGCTAAGAAATTGAACTGTGTTTATTAGGAAAAGGTCAAAGAGCGTGGTCTTAATCCCCCTCTGGATCAGCATGAACAAGAATGAGAAAATGCATTATGGAATTTGTGCCACTGTACCACAGGTTGGTGGATAGCAGTACTTTGTAATGCATGTCCATAAGGCAGAGGAGGTTACATGTCTACAGCGACAATGCTGGCATTTGATTAGAGGCCACTTGCTCAGTGGCATAATCTGCTCAAGAATTTGCTATGCCAGCAGCTATTTAAAGTAATCTCTCTGTGTATGACAGAGCAAACTATTGGTGTATCCCCATAATTCAGCCTTTTAATCTGAAGTTCAGTGTGAAAAGGAATAAGAGATAAGGCTAGTAGCAAAAAAACTCATGCACAGAATATTGCCCATCGTGTGGGACCCTATAAAATACAGGGAAATAAATTACAAATAAAATCCTTTTAGGGGTTTATTTCTTGTACAGTGACAGCTATATCTAATGGTTCCTGGGCCCCAGAATATTGCATCCTTTGTACCCCCTCTCTTCAGTCCTGTGGAAGCAACGTTTTGGATCCAAGTTGAAGCATTTGGGTTGAATTGTAATTCTTCAAAGAACTGCATTTTTTTAGCAAAATAAACATGGTGCCATGTAGCTGAGTACACAATTTATCTGGATAAATTTAAAGGAGTCTCTCAAGAGTCTCTCAAATTACCGAATGTCAAGTAGCCCTTGGGTCCTAAGGATGAGGACAAGGCATTACTGGGATGTTCTAGCAACATCTGATCAAGCATCTGTTTCATGTTCTTTTGAATATGAGGGGTATCCAGTCTTAGTTTGTGAATCTGAAGGGGCAGTTGACAGACCTGTTTCGCTGAGTGGAGGGCAGTTCCACTCTTGCCAGGAGGGCCAGCTTTGATCCAGCCATAATTGTTACTAGTGCCTGAATTTCAAGCCAACATCAAGATTCAGCACTTAGGTATAGCTTTCAAGAGCTACTTCTTCAGATTCATCCTGACTCTTTACCAGACAATTCTCTGATTTTGGGGGGCATGGAGTAATTGAAGGCTTTCCATTTTTGGCAAAGAATTATCTGATGCCATTTGTGTAACTGCATTAAACAGATTCATGAAATAAAGGCCATATTTGCCTGTACACTTTCTTTTGGAGACAAAGAAACATTTCCGTGGAGCAGTTCCAGAAACAGTAAGTTTTGTTGAAACAACAAATTCCTGCAATATACTCCAAAAATTTTAGCTGCATATTAGGTATGATTCACAGTAAATAAGATCTGTGGAAGAGAAAATTAGGGGAATTAGTGTTGTGAATACTACCCCTCCCCCACACTGTGCTGGTGAAAGAAGCTTTTTTTTAAAAAAAAGTTGAATGGCAGAAGGAATGCAATTCACTCCCTGTGCAAGACAATAGCAACTCCAGAAACTGTTACTCTCTGGAAAGCAACTTGTATCAGCAAAAAAAAAAAAAAAAGATTCTACACAACATGAAGGAGGGTCTGTTATCCTTTCTCCAGTCCGCCTCTCTATACTGAATTAACAGTAAAATTTGACTAACAACAGCACTTGGTCCCATTCACCTCAGTCTGAACAAATCTGCCAATCATTTTATGTTGAAGGGTACAGAATCTGACATGGATTCAAAGCCAGTGTTGGGATGAATGAAACTGAGACCATGGCATGTCTCACTCCATCATGATAGGAGTGTATGGAGGATGGGCGTTCTTGCAAACATCAACGAGAACCAGTAGGGGCCATAGTACTGAGAAGAGAATTAGTTGCAAAGAAAAAATACCCCTCCATTACGAAGTTGTCTCATTAGTTCTGATTTTAAAAGATTCTTTTCCCCAAAATTATTTTTGGCAATGAATGAAAGTAAAAATTCCAGTTGAATAAATGTGACTTTACACCAGGGCATTTGTCTATTTGGTTGGGAAGTAGCTATCTTGACCCAAAGCCCCGATTCATAAATCCTTGCCCATGTTGCTGTGTTCCCAAGTCTAGTAGCACAGTGGTAAAATAACAGAACTGATTTGAGAGCCTTAGCTGTGCAAATTGTATCATCAGATGGCCTTTGGCAAAGCACAGTCTCTTATCTGCCTCTTATCTCCCTCTGAATGATGGGAATAATTATATGGGCCTTATTAACTGGCCTGTTTTCAGGATCATAGCAGGGTAAAGTATGTGAATTCTAAAAGAAAGTTTTTTATTTTGTCAAAGGCTTTCATGGCCGGAATCACTGGGGTGCTGTGTGGTTTCCAGGATGCTCTTAAGATGCCAGCCACAGATGCAGGCGAAACGTCAGGAGAGAATGCTGCTAGAACACGGCCATACAGCCCGGAAACCACACAGCACCTCAGTTTTTTATTTGTTTGTTTGTTTATTATATTTCAATTCTGGTTTTCCACCCATTTGGGATCCTTAAGGCAGCACACAAAAAAACATTAAAACGTTTGAACAGTTAAAAACATTTTCCTAAATTGATAAAATGATTAAATAAAGAGGCCTGGTAACCATTACTTGGTTATGCTGGATGAAAAAAAGAGTATTTGATGCAATTAAGATTTTTGCATGTGTGCGTTCCAAACAAAAGATTTGCAATGTCACCTATTATTCTGCTTCCATAGAAAACATTACTTGCGCAGGTGCAAACTGATACCGTGATCTGCTTTTCAGACCATTTTAATGGCGCTGCAGTGTTTGTTCAATGTTACATTTTGTATAGAGAACCAGCATGGTGTGGTGGTTAAATGTGGCTAACTGTAATCTGGAGAAGCAGATTCAGTTTCTCTCTCCTCGACATGAAGCCTGCTGGGTGACCTTGGTTCAATCAGAGTTCACCCAAAACTCTCTTAGCCCAGTCAGAGTCAGGCAATGACAAACCACCACTGAATGCCTCTTGTCTTGAAAACCCTATGGGGTCTCCATAAATCAGCTGTGACTTGATAGCATGCACACACATGTTTTGTATGACTGAAGTATATGCTAACCCCATGCACAACATTTTCTTTGATAACGCAACAATCTGAAACAATTCCAGAGATTATGGAGGCTGCTGTGACTTCTATGGGAACTAACAAATCACGAGTTCTATTGCCCAAATGAATTGATTGGTCCCTCGAACAAAGGGACACCCCCAAGATAGCATGTGAACTCTTAAGGTAGGACAGTAAAATTGGCACCTCTTCATTATAATAGCATTGGAGTTCATAGCTCAGTGGTAGAAAGGCCAAGCCTTTCACACTAAAGAGATTTCATGAAGGTGAGCTAGAACAATTTCTGCCAGAGACCTGGAGACCAGTTTCCTATCAGAGTAAACAGCACTGGACTAGACAGGCCATGAGTCCAGCTCCATAGTCCAGCTCCATAGAAGACAATGTCATGTGAAAATCAGAAACACTAGATTTAATAAGCTGAAAATTGAGGAAAGACAAATTCCAAAAGTGTATCTTGAACAGCCTAATCCAGATGGGGGATTGTGGGCTGTATGAGCAGCTCTGGGTTGTGCTGACACATTTGCCCCCTTTATCAGTGTAAGGGGCACCCTTGCCAGCAGCAAGGGCAAAGGCATCAACAGCTGGCATCCCAAACTTCCACAGTGGTGAAACCCAGAAGTGGGCGCCATCACGGAGCAATTCTGCTATCCAATCAGGGGGGCAGGCCAATATGTCCAGGGGTGGAGTCAACTTTAGTCAGCTTCTATCCAGCTGGAAATGCTATGGCGAGGGCTTCAGACTTATGCTACCTGAAAAGGTTGCATAACTCCATTAAGTGCTATGGAGGGCTTTTTTATTTTTGCAACTTTCACACAATGCCTGAGAGTCCTCTGGAACTGCCTCTGGAGCCCCTCCGGAGGCTCCCAATGTAGTGACCCGACGTGGCAGTGGTACCATCCCTGGCTGCCTCAGGCTGTGGATTGGACTGTAATAGTCTACATAAAGTATTTGTTTATCTTTTTGAAGTTTTTATAAGTGAAGATTTTCTGCCAGTTGTTTTATATACAATATTGTAGCTCCCACTTTTAATAGTTTCCTCAATAGAGATATAGCTCTGTGTGTATACCCTACATACCTACCTAACCACCTATTTGTTAATTTACTGTATTTATACTTTGCCTTTCTCACAGAGACTTTTCCACCATCCTTGGTGGTGAGCTGTGAACTGTGATTGTGGTGTCAAACTCAGAATGAAATTTTGTTGTAAATTATTATTCAGGTGCTTTGAAAGAATGAATAAAACCTGGAAACCTTTTGTATTCTTTGCTTCTGCCTCAGTTAAAATTGGTGGTACAGCTAAATAAACCTATACTTGTTTTACTATACCTCTCACCTCTTAAGTCCTTTATTAGGCTAGGATTTTGGAGTTTAATAACTGATATAAACCGTAGACACATTGTGATTTTGAGATGGAAAAACACATAGAACAAGGAAGAGTTCCAAATGGTAGCAAGAGAGATTTGTTGACGAATGCAGATCTAAAATGAACACTGAGTTGCTTCAAACTATTAGAAGCTGTTTTTTTGACATACAAGCAATTCACTTAGGAGGAAAAGACTTGCATGTGAATGCAGCCAATGCAAATGAAATTACAACCAAATTGGTTGTCACACCATGCTGATGTTAACTGTGCAAACATTTGATGTATATGAAGGTGCAGTCAGTTTTTAGTAATAAACTATTGTATGAACTTAGTGCTCATTTTCATTTCTTGGATTTTTTAAAACTATGCATTTTTAAAAACTTGTGTCAAAATTATTTCCCTCTTTGCACCTTTTGGAAAGCTGTATTTCAGCTCACTCTTACATTTTGATGGTATCAGTCAGTAATTATAGTTCACATATACTGTAGTTTAGTGCAACCATAAAGGATCCCCCCTGGCAAAGCAGTATCCCATTACATCATTGCTTCACATGCATTCATTCTGTTCAATATTGTTGGCTGTTTCAGGTTAACTACCAAAATTATTTGCCTGAGAAGCAAGATTTAATTGTCTTACAACTACCTCTGTGAAATACAATAGGGATAACAAGTACCCATTGATTATACTATTGGATAGAATAAGGGTCTCTTTTTCTTGCATTTCTCATTCATTTTGTCATTGCATTCTCTTTGAAAGAGACCAAATGGGTCCCAGCAGGTGAAATCAAAGAAATGTGAAAGGACCCCTTTGATGAATGACAATAACACAACTGCCCTCCCAGTTCCTTCATGCCCTCCTAAGCCCCCCTATTTTGGAAGATTATAAAACCTTATTAAAACATGCCTTGGTAGATATCGATTGAGGCAGAACTAAAGTAAAATCCACAATTGCAGTACGGATCAGAGAACAGGACTTTCCTCAATGGCCACTAAAGCCAACTAAGCTTACTAGTGGGATTTTTTTGGGGGGGGGGAGGGTACTTAAAATAGTTGTACTTAACTTCACACCACTATTTGAGAAACTCCTACAATAATACCAGTATTGTCAATTACCATACTGTTGTGAAGATATCAATAGTAACAGAAAGAACTCTGACCTACACAATGTCTGTAGTAAAGATCTTGGCCCAAAAGAAATTGAAATAATTCTAATAACCTGTTGCTAATTTTGAGACAATAACAGTGGATATTTAAAATACAATGCATAAATAGTTAAAATAAAATTTGAAAGATTATCCCAAACTAGATTATTATGACAATATTTGATGTTAGGTCAGTGTGTTTTCATGACAATTTTTATTATACAGCCTTCCTGAAAATAATCACTTTATGACAGTCATCCAACCTACCATAATATGTCAGCTGAGGAGAACGCTCTCTAATAACACTGTGTGTTAATTAACTGTCAGTGGAGGGCTTTTATCACACTGCAATTCAAATGATAGCTGGAAATCACATAATAAGTTCTTTTTAAACCTTCTACATTGCACTAATGTCAATGCCAATGATCAGGGTTGATTCTAGTGTTTCTAGATTATGCTCAAACTATACATTACAGCAATGAGAATCTTTGTCATGGGTTTACATTTGCTTAATTTGAATACTTTGCCTTTGTGTTACTCTTTGCAAGACATCTATCGATGACTATGACTGTTCTCCACCAGAAGTAGATTCTGAATTCAGTTATTGGTTGCGGGGGGAGGGAGGTGGGAGGGGGAGAAGGAATACCGATTAAAACAATCCATTTCCAAATAGACACTATATTATGCTATGATAATAACTGATGGTTTGATTCAACAAACGGCTGAAATGATTCTTCTCAAATTAATCATTAGTGCAGAATGAAATAATTGTCTAGATTATAATGATACTGATATTAATTCTGATCCTAGTCTGCAAAGATAAGGACTTTTGCTATTTATTATTAATAGACTGAGTTGAAGAAACAGCACAGAGAAAGAGAGTGAATAGGGGGAAGTGTTCTCTAATAGTCAGCAATCAGTTATAAAAATTAGCAATATGGTCAGGCATTTGGAGACAAAAATGTGTGTCACCTTTCAAATAGCTACAATGTTTTGATGTCTGATGGTTTAAAAACTCTCAAATATGTGCTCATCGAGGAGGTGGGGTCTGTTATCTGTACAGAACATATATTAGGGCTTTTGTTGCCACTAACATGCTGCATGTTTAAAATATTAGTATCAAAAAACATCTGACAGAAGAAAATCCTGGAAGGATAAAAAATACTGCCATGATAAAAGAAATCTGATGAGACATGAAAGGTATGCATACAAAGTAAGAGGCTTTTTGAAAGAGAGGACTACAAAAGAAAAGAATTAATTATGTTTTCCCTATATATTTATGACTGTATTGGTTTTTGACGGATCTATATGCATTTTTAGTCTAATAGTTGTTTTGGCTGTGTTTATTTTCCTTCCCCCGTGACATCTGTCAGTGTTCACCTTTGATTTCACACAATGCCTGTTGCAGTTCTCCCATCCACAATCCAATGATGCATCCCTATCTCTATGTAATATGTGTCATTAATAAATATTTTGATTATGATTTAAATATTGTGTTCAAAACCATTTGTAATCTAACTTGGATCTAACTGCAGAAAAAAGTATGCGAATCACAAAGCAGTGCTGTTCAGCTGGGAAGCGTTAAAGCCCATCTAGTTTAAACTGTGGCAGTGTTCCATGGCAGTTGCCTGAGCAAATTTTATAAAGATAGCATGCTAGCTGCAAAGCTTTAATTTTTAAAAATGCCACTCAGGATGAACTGGCTGAATTATAATGCTAATTGTATTTTCATTTGATTCTACTTTTCAAAGGAAAAACACTGCATGTGCAGTTTATATTAAAACTGATCTGGAGGTTTTGCAGCTCGTGTTCCCTAGAGGACAATCATTGGCTCAAAAATGTGCTAATTCATCCAATACCTTTTATTTACAAAAAAATTACCTATCTTCTACCTGAAGATGCCAGCCCAGTTACAGTACACTGTGAATAAAAGAAGACTCTCTTCTTGTTCATACTTCTTTGTCTAAAAATAGATTTGTGCAAACCTCTATCCCAAATTACATTATGTATGCTGAGAAATACAGTTGTCAACTAATTGAGGATAAGCTGTAACAAACTATTGTAGTTGCCCTCATTGCCTACCAATTATCTACAGTGATTATAATTAGGACTAATATTTTTTCATATGTTAGGAGCTTATGGGCAATCATTTGCTGATGGTTATTTTATTGTTGCTGTACATCATGACATTTTTCTCCAAATAAAGTAAAAAGTAAAAACAGTCTCGCTCTTAGATATCAAATGATTTACAGTGTATTTAATATAAAAAACTGCTAGTTTGCCATGCGACACATTTCTATTTCCTCACCTCTTTTTTAAGATCTTTGATTACAGATCATAAAATAATATGTATCAGCTACCTATAGTATTACTTATCAACACAAACACACGAATAATGAATTTATCTTCTCTTTCAGGCAGTCTGACACCAATGGAGTTAAAACAACCTGTTGAATAAAAACCCAAGTACTTGGCAGAGTTGTGTACAGGACACCAAATTTACCCAGGAAAAAGATGTGTGAGTCAAATACTATCAAGTTGCAAACAGCTTTCAAGGCATTGGAGAAACGGAAGTGGTTTGCCATTGCCTTCCTCTCCAGGGCCTCCTTGATGGTCTCCCTTCCAAATACCAATCCTGCTTAGTTTCCAATATCTGACAATATTGGTCTATCCCATGCTGCCTTCCCTCTCCCAAGAAACAAGATACCAGCATAAATGTACATTTTGCAAACAGAAATGGGAATTCTCAAGCTCATCCCGAAGAGCATGGACTAAAGTTAATGGACTACATTTGATTCTCACTTCATGTGGCAGATAAAGCTTGCACAGGCATCCTGGAGTGAACAGGCTGGATCCAGCACAAAATTTCTGCTTGCACTAGAGCTTTTGCTAAGTGAAAATGCAAAAGGAAGACTTATATAAAGTCAGACTTGTATTACCACTGATATTTCAATTTGTGCACGACCATATGTAAACAATTTCTGGACACTATGATATATAGGGTTGAAAGTGCAGGTTGTTGCACAAGATCTTGTGAAAGTAAGACCATGCTTCAGTCCACATGTTTTTGCCCGCACATCACTGGATCCAGGCCATCTGTAATATTTGATAATGAAACCTGTAATATCCTCTTCTTCACTGTGAATATGAATTGTATGTTTTTATAACCATAATTCATTTTGAAGACAATGTGAATATCAGATATTAATTGACTTTAACATCTGATTTATGCCCACCTGAGCTGAACATGTTGAAAAGTATAAAATAAGATACTGGTTCACTAACAGATAATAAAGTTTGTTCAGGAAACAGGATTTCTAATCAAACAGGTCCATAATCAAGAAACTCTGACAATAGAAAATCTCTGATTTTATGCATTTATTTCTATTATTCTTTCACTTCCAGTTGCAGACATATCATTTAACTCTAGATTAATTAGTTTCTACTAAATCACAGCACTAGAATCAACTAGGCCCGTAATTGTGACAGGGGGCAGGGCACGTGGTAATAGCTCCTGGAGGCAGGGAGCATGCGTGACCCTGGGCCGGCCAGGCGGCTGAGCCTCACCACCCGGCAATGGTCATGCAACATGCACATGGGCTTGAGGGTGGAGTATGCTCCCTATATATTAGGCAGTGCGCAGTTGCTCCTGCCTTTTTCGACGCCTGGAAGCAAACTGACCCACCCTCCCTGAAGTAAGGGTTGGGGTTTTGTTTTCTCTTTATTTTTGCAGCTCTGGGTGGTTTGGGCAGAGGAGCACATCCTTGGGGGGGGGCTGAGCTTGCGTGCCGGACCTCCCCATGTATGGGGGCCTCCATAAGAGGCTTGAGATGGGGCGGGCTCAAGGCGCATGCTGCGGAGGCCTCTGCAGGCAAGTCTGACACCCTAGCAGTTTGGGGGCCACAAGGACGGGCAGATGCTCCCTGGTCCAGTACCTCTCTGTCCTCCCCAATAAGAATTAGGGTTGTCGCCGGGGGCAGCAATGGGGGCTGACCGGCTCCTAACGATGTGCTCCTCTTGCTCACCAAGCTTCTGTATAATAAAGGGCTGTGGCCCAATTTAATCCAAGCCGTGTCCTGTGATTATTACAAAGCATCTGCACATCTGGCTGCAAAGACTAAATCACACAAGTGCTTCGCGGGGAAATTATTACTTATAGGCCAATTAGTATTTTCCGTGGAAGACCTCAAGATTTTCAAGGTGGCATGCACTTATGTGTATTAAGAACTGAACCTTCTAACTGGAAGAAATAAATCTTGAGATTTAAAAAAATACTTCATAGCTACTATACTGTATCGAGATATCAGGACAATTTCCTAAACCCTCTTAACCCCTTCCTTAGGTTTTTCTGCAATCCTACAAACAATCTCCTGGGAGTAAGACCCATTGAATAAAATAAGATTTACATCTGAGTACATCTTCTTGAACCCCTGGCAGTTGCCTTGTTTTTCATGATCATAAGTTGTTGGGTCATCCTCACACCACTGCAAGAATTCATGTCTGTCTAACTACTGTTTCATACATCATGTAAAATAGTTTCAGCTGGATCTTTCATACTGGCCTTCTACATGCAGAATATCATATAACCTATAAAATAAAAGCATTTGGAACATCAATTATTTACCAGGAAGGGGTTAAAAATGAACAGGAAAACATCTTAAATTGTCTTTTATTGCTGAGAGATTTCCAGGTTTCCATTAAATACCATTGTGCTGAAATTGTGGAAGAAGGTTAATTTGGTTTCTTTTCATTCAAGTGCAAAGCAGTTAAAAATAGAAATTAAATTTACACCAAGTTCATTTGGTTTTGGAAACACTATTCAGTTAGGCTTGGGGATCTGTAATAGACCCCAAAATGCATCTCATCGCAGAGCATTTATGCTTGCCAGCGTAAACGCCTTTCCTTTTAAAGTTATGGCTGGTAGATTTCAAGGTGTTTTGCTCTCAGATAGATGATGCTCATGCCCTGTTAACGCCATGGATACAATTCAGCATATCCTAGAATGTCAGCTTCACTCCGCTCTATGTAGTTACTATATAACCCTCCGGGGGAGGGCCGGTATAAAAATGTAATAATAAATAAATAAATAAATCCCGATCCTTAAAGCCAAAACTAATTTCCCTTTGGTCTATGTAATGAATTATCTATTAAATGATGCATCTTCTGCATCTAAGGTTGCTACGTATTTAGCAGAAGTATTACCTCAAAAACGACATTAAAATGTGATTCTCGATCTATTCAAATATTTAACCACATAGATGCAACTTTTGAGACTTAAATTATTGTGCTACACACAAGAAGTTACTTAAACCAACTTAATTAACATTAGTATATTATAATAGGTCTCTGGTGAGTCTGTACATATAGTTTATCCTAACTTTGTGACTTGGGATTTTTATAGCTGTATTGTTGTTTGCGATACGAACATACTATATGTAGAATTATTTATGCCTAATAAAGGTTTACTGAAGACCCCAAAATGACATCACTGTTCCTCTACCCCTTAATTTTTACCCAGATGCTTTCAACTTGGCTTCCAGGATTTAAATCATGGACCTGTTCACAGGCATAATCATCCCTAACACATAGTGATACTCTTCCTCCTTTCCTATTTGGTCTATTCCTCTGAAATAGATTATACCCCTCAATTATTACATTGTATTCATGAGACTTATCCCACCAGGTTTCAGTGATGTTTATATCATATTTGCTTTGCTGTGTTAAAAATTCATTGTGTCTATTTCCCATGCTCTGTGCATTAGTGTAGAGAACCTAAGTGTATGGGTGAGCCAGCGAACCCAGCAGAGCCTCAGACAGAGCACAGGAATGCCTGCACCATCTGTTGTCTTCTGGGTGCACACGCTCACCTGTCACAAGACCCCCGTGACTCACGGGTCACAAGATGCCCCAGACAAAGGGACAAAGGATACATACCCCCAGGTATGGATTAGGCCCAGACAGGAACGTTTCCTCCCGCACGTACGCAGCCCCTATGAGTCATGTATTGTGCAACATTCTCCCACTCTCCCGCCTTCCCCAAAACTCTAATAAAAGGTGCCAGGGACCGCAGCTCGGCAGATTAGCCTGCTGCTGGCTTCTCTCCACCGGATGTTATCGCTGCGTCTCGTCTCTTCATTGCATCGCCCATAACGACTTCACCTAAGGCTAGGGGTCATTTCCCTGGCTGTTTTTAAGGTTTTCTTCCTCCCATTGTTGACATCTTGAACTGTTAACTCGTCTCTATAATGTTCAGACTATTGTGTCCAGAACTTGATGAACTCCTGTCCTCAAGAATACTGTCTCCCAACCTTACATAATTCAGTTTAAAGCCCTCTTGATCAGGTTTGTAAGCCTCCTAGTAAAAATATTTCTTCCAGATGCCATGAGATCCAACCCACCCCATATCTCTATCTCTCTATATTGCTGGAGGGGAATAGGAGGCAGTTTGGTGATAGAACCACTCCCAATTCTTTATGCTTTATCATAAGGTCCAAGAAACTCACTTTCAATGCTAGCACATACACCAAATGATTACAAGCTGTTCCAAGAGATTTCCTTGCAATAGAGATAATGCCACAGAAGCTGATGCAGTTCCAACTGTTACCTCCATAGCAACAAATAATTTCATGATTTAATCAAATTAAATATTAGCAAATGTATTTCAAACATTGATAAGTGCCAGGAAAATTGTCCTAAATCTACACTGTACAATTTGAATGTACATTCCAACCTAACATGAAATTCCTTCAATGAACTGAATGTCAAACTGAACTCTAGAAAGTAACCACTACATTTGCTGGAGACATCAAAGGGTGGGTAGAATGAGAGAGAAGTCAATTCTGATTTTTGCAACTTCTCTGCTATGCTTCTGAGCTACACCATTACATTAACACAATTTGAGCATTTAATTTTCTCTGTTAAAACTAAAATAAAGTTGATGATGCTTTTATAACACACATTTAATGTGAATGCTAAATTATACACTGTTACATAGAGTTAACATGTTTCACATTGATATATTTTTATTCACTTGTTAAAAGTCCCTCTTTCATGAATACTTGTGACGATGAGGCATTTATCCACCACTCTTGCATGCTGGAGAGATGGTTATTCTAGTCAAGAAACCCAATTTCCATACATTACAATTATTTGGGATTGTTACTAATGTATGATAATGTAAGGAAAGTGTAGGCTTTCTTCCTCAATTTCTGGGGAGGAGTTATTTTATATCATTAAGTTACAGTACTCTCACTTTGAACCAAATTCTCTAGATCAGTAAATTTATTGCCAGATGATTATTCAAACAGAAGAGAATGGAGAGGGGGATCCAGCTAGCTTTTCTGCTGCTTCTAGAAAGAATATTTAACTCCAAAGTGGCTACCTGACATTCACAATGAAATCCTAAAAAGCATTACACCTTCTAAATCTATTGAAGTCAATGGAATTAGAAGGGTACTATTTTGTTTAGGATTGCACTATTAGCCCCGTTCATTTGGCCTGACCTGTGCCCAATCACAAAGCACTACATCTCTAAGCCATCTTGTATTTGAACACTAATATACAAAGTTTTTAAAGCAATGTGCAATTTTTCAGTTGACTATAGGTAACAGTTTAGATATGAGCAAGTTACACAATTAAGAACTTAAAAAAGAAAACTCCTCTCTCATGAGCGATTTAAATCTCTTCAGAAGAATGATCAAGAATACTTGCAGAATGTATTCAAGAAAACATGTTATAGCAGTGGTGGCGAACCTTTGGCACTCCAGATGTTATGGACTACAATTCCCATCAGCCCCTGCCAGCATGGCCAATTGGCCATGCTGGCAGGGGCTGATGGGAATTGTAGTCCATAACATCTGGAGTGCCAAAGGTTTGCCACCATGGTGTTATAGTATTCTAAGTTCCGCTCGTGAAATTGGTGGATTCTTTCTGCTTACATTAACGAAATAAGCTGACCTGTGTTGTGCACTTGAGAAAGTACATTTGATATTAGCATAAGAGACTCTTTTAGGAGGGAGTTCCACTAATGGAGTAAAACTACAGGAAAAGTCTGCTAGCCTGTCGACACTAATCTACGTTCTGAAGGGTCTCCATTGAGAATCTTAACTGATGGGCTGGTTGAAAGTGGCAGGCTATTTTGTCTGAGTGGACAGCCTCTTTGGCTTGGTGCATTTCTATTGGAATTTTTTAAAATCATGTAGCATGGAAGCATTTATTGATATTCCACATCCCCTCTCCTTTTGCTAGGGATTGCCTCGCCCATCAACAATAGAGGGTGTCTAGGAGGTAACAGCATGAGATCTAGTCCATCATATCAGTGTTTTCGTTTTTATAATTGGAAGCCTGCTCTTCCCAAGATAGTTTGTATTCCTTTGTACCTTTGTAATCAAATCTGTGCCCCTTTACCTGTTAAATTCTATCCCTCTGATTTTTGTTTTTGTTTTTTAAATATATTTTAAAGGCATATTGTACAGTTTGAAAAAGGTTTGAAGCAACTTTGGCTGGAAGATCTTCTGACTGATTGGCAATAGAGACCCTCACAACATATTTGTTTATTCTCACACATTTCCATTAGAAGAAGAGCAGCTAAAGCAACTAACAAGGTAAAATACATTCGTATTAAAACAGACAAAATTTAAATAATATCAGATAGCAGCACATTTAAATAAATCAGAGAATTAGAGACATCAACCAGTAAAAACAACCAACAGATCCTGAGAGACAGAGGCTGTTTCCGCACAGCCCAATAACAGCGCCCTAGGGACGGTAAAAACACCATCCCTAGGGCACTGTTCGCACAGCAGGTGCTGCTGCATTGCAGTAGCGCCATGCTCGTGCTGCCCAAGCGGCGCAAAAATGCTGCTTTTGAACCTTGCTCAGGGAGCAAGGTTTTTTAAAGTGGCATCTTCCACCCGCTGTCATGTGAACGGCAATGGGTGGAAGGCGGCATTGTTCCTGTGCCAGCCCCAAATGCCTCCTTACATCCTCCTGGCTTCCATCACTCTGTGGAGGTCAGGGGACATGCCACCTGGCCTCCATCCCTGCAGCCATTGCTCTGGCCATGGGGGCATGTCCCCTTGCCTCCACAGAGCAACAGAAGCCAGGAGGAGGTAAGGAGGCATTTGGGATGCTGCACAGCTGTGTGGAGCCTGCCAGCAGGGCTGTTTATGTGAATGGCCCCGGGGCTTGCATCAGCATGGTTCATGCCGATGCAGCCTTGCTTCTCTGGCTATGCAGAAACAGTCAGAGAGAGAGAGGGAGAGAGAGGGAGGGAGAGAGAGAGAGAGAGAGAGAGAGAGAGAGAGAGAGAGAGAGAGTTGCTGAATGGTGTGAAGAAGAGGGCCAGACAAGCCTTTTGAGCAGTGAGTGCCGTAATATGAATGCAATGGAAACAAAAATCCTCACTTGCAGAAAGATGGCTTCTTCTCTTCACTGGCTGTTTCACTAAGGTTTGTTGTCATGGGTAGCTTTGAAGTAACTGCTTGATCAAGAATTCTAGATGCCACTGAGTGGAGATCCCGTCCTCCAAACCTAAGAGACCCACGTGTACATCTGAGCACACACAAATTCCTGGATCAGAAAGGCTTCCTAATTTTTGAAGGGTGCTGAAGCTACCTCTGAATGCAGTCAAACTATATCATATCCTCCTCTTAGCTGAATAAATATCAAAAAGTACATCATACGTAATGGCACTGTTTTGTCCTACAGTTTAGTTGAATATAGGAATGTGATGGTATGCAGTAGGCCTTTCTTAATGGTTATGTGCACACAGCTTTGTTAAATATACAGCTATCTACCAGGTTCAATTTCTGATGAAATTATTATACTCACATTGATTGGGATGAGTGATCTAGACTGTCTGGTTCTATCCAATTCAATTTCCATCAGGAAAACAAATACTGGCAGCTGGGCACATAAGCGTCACAAAGGAAACAAAAGATATATATGGCTTAGCCTTTGAGAACTGTGTGCAAAGGCTTAAAAAGCTACAGCTGAATCTCACAGCATTCCCCTTCTCCTCAGCAAGGCTAGAGAAATCCTCCCAATAGGAGTGAAATGCACAGATATTTGACATCTGATAAGGGTGTGTTAAAACTGACAAAGGTTCTCAAACTCTTGGTCAATTTCAGCTCTACACAGAAGGGACTGCTCTGGGCTTGGGGAAAAGAAATCTTGCCAATTACTGCTTACAATCTTGGCACAGTCACTGGCAGATCAATTACGATGAACTTAGAAAGAGTGTGTACTTTTTGGGAAGGGTATTTGGGGGGTTCAGGTTTAGTAGACCCAGAAATGTTTGAAAAATCCAAAAAAGCTTAAGCCCCATAAAGTTACAGAGTTTTCCCCATTTTCCCCCACATGCAATGTGTGTGTGTGTGGGGGGGGGGGGGGTCCTATTAAACCAGAACCCAAAAATTCCACGCTGCCTCCAAACTCTACATGGGTCTCAGAGATGTCAGGTAATGCCCAGCTGAATGCTGTGCTTGGAAATACCAAGCCCAGCTTTCACCTGTGTGCTGCCTGACACCTCTGAGGGCACATGAATTTTGGAGGTGGCAGGCAGAGCTGAATGCTGGACTCAGCTGTACAAAGGTCATTGTCAGATCTGTACCTCCTGCTGCCTCCAAGAGCCAACCAGCAGGTAAGTGATAAGGGGAGGGAGGGAGGGAGGGAGAGGGAATTTTCCGGGTATTTCCTGAAACATGCTTTTTGACTCCCTTTAAATCACTACCTTTTGGTTTAGATTTGGGTTGGTTCAGCTTTGCTGAATGAACACCCCTATTTAGAAGGGTGTGAGTTTGCTAAGGTCTTTGCTGTAACTTGCACTGAAATGTGCACAGCTGGGTAAGGGTAAGAGGAAGCAAGCAAGTACAGTGAGGGGGAGGGACATGAACAAAAAAAGGTTTCTGAGAACAGAAGAACTTCTTCAGTCAGAAATGTAATCAAAAAGCGGAAAAAATCTCTTTTTTGCACTAGAAGTAGAATAATGCAAGTGGGAAGGTAAGTTTCACAGATGCTGAATAATGTACTTTCAATACTCTTTTAATGCACTTTTACACTGGATTGCACTGTGTGAAATGGCAAAACCCACTTGCAAACAATTGTTAAAGTTCATTGACTGTATTATTTTGACTGTGTGAAAGTGCGAGGTCTCCTCAAAATCCTGTTCAGATGTACTCTAGGAAAGGGTTTTTAAGATTGTGCTGTCCTGATTTGTTGTTGGTCTGTTTACTGACAGAATCTAATTTCCACAGATATATTCAACTTGCTCGCTATTTTTGTGTAGGCAAGAGAGCATTTTGGAATTTTAAAAAATGAGCTTTTCCAAACATTTGCTTTCTGTGTCCCCACATTTTCCCAATTAAATGAAGAGACAGGGTCTACCGATGGTTTCCACTCATCTGAGTCTATGATCTATCCCTGATGACATATTTATAGTATGTATTCATTGATAACATTTCATATCCTGCTTTTTGTCCCCAAATTAACTTCCCAAAATATGATTTAAACAAACACATTAAATTTATAAAATGACATTTAAATAGAAAGGGATATCCTGAACAACATCCCTGCCAAATCTTGGATCTGGGATTGTCATTCAAGATTTATTGCCCAATTCAGGGAGTGGCGGGGGAATCCACTTGTGAAGGCAGATGGGTCTGCGCCAATGGATTTGCCCTCCCTGGGGCACTTACCCTGGCGAAAGGGCAAAAACACCAGTGAATGGTCACTGCGGCCCTCTGGAACACCTGGGCATGGTGCTCAGGGCCATATCAGCTCTCCCACACCTCTGCTGGTGCTGTCAGCACAGCAGGGGTTTGCTGGAGGCATGCCCAGGGATGGAACCAATGTTAGTCAGCTTCTACTCCAGCTTTTGTGGCCTGGATCATGGACATTAAGCCATATGGATTGTTTTTAGTGGTGTGTGTGTGCTTTTCTTCTGCTTCCCCACTTGCCAGAAAGCCCTCTGGAAGGGCAGGGCAGAGGGGCAGCAATGCCATCCCCAGTTGCCTGGGGCTCTGGATTGGGCTGACAAAACCAAGAGCTTTTTAGGATCTCAACCAAATTCCACATCTCTAGCTATACCCAGACTTTAAGTACCTACAACAGGAAGGGAACCCAGGCCTGGATTATAAGCAGCTAGGAGACATGTTCCCACAATTTCAAAACAAACATTTAGTAAGTGAATATATTTTTATACTTCATCCTGAACAAAGAACTGCTGTAGTATAGTGGTTAGAACGTTGGAGTAAAATTGGGCAGGCCTAAGTTCAAATCTACACCCTGCCAAAGAAACTCACTGTAGTCAAGTTAGTCTCTTCTGGCCTAACCTACTTCACATGTAGAAATGTGTTCCCTATTTGAAGGAAAGAATAATATTTATCTGAAGAAGATATACTCTGTTACCAGCCATAATAAATGTTATTAATTAGGCTTCCTTTGCAGCTGATTTTTAAATATGTTATTCAGTTCTTTTCTGTTTTCCTCATTTGTGTTATTCATCTGAGTACTTATTGCATTTGCATGCATTCTGATGTATATATTTATCCATTTTAAAATAGAATTTAATTTTGTGGGTGGTTGTTATTTTTTCTGTTTGCTTAGCATTGCTAAACATGGCTGGTGGAAGAGGGGAGAGCCAGGAACTAACAGGGGGATAATCGTCTCCAATGCAATGACACAACATTTTATAGCATGACCTGGAAGTGACATGCAGGGGGTGACAATGACACCTCCCCCCACTTCACCAGACTGTTTCATTCCACCATCCAGTTCAGTGGTGGTGGCAGGTAGTGGCATAGCAGGCAGGAGATCTCCCACTTTAAGCAAGATTATGATAAGCCTACTTTTCCTTCTATTCCTGTATACCCTGGCAATGGCTATGTAGAGACAGGTTGTTCCTTGTACTGGGCTGCTATCCAAACTGCAGCAGCTCTTTGGCTCACAGTTCTGAAAAGCAGCACCACACAAAATGCGGATGTTTCTGAGAAAAAACATAAAAATGACTGCACTAGCAGGATCAGGAGAAGAAGCAACAAGACCGCAAGAAACAAGAAAGAAACCAGCGCCAGATATTCAGATCTATCCCTCTACCTCATTTTAACATCTGGATGGAAAAAATGCTAACCAAAATATTTGTATGATTTGAATGAGTCACTGCATTCTTTTTTCATTAATGAGACAGCTAGAGTATCCGCTTTGAAGCAGCATTAGTAAAGTTGTATTACATTTTTCTATGGCTGGTCCTTCTCCCAGAGGGTGTGATTCTGAGCTGTTGAAATCAAAGGGGGTTCTGCACAAGGCACTAATGGGATATGGATTGTACCCTAACTACTTTTTTTCTTGGACTTCCCTGGACTTTTGAATAATGGTATCACATCTTTGCCTCAAGGGCCAGTTGCTGAATAATTTCCGGCTTATTAAGATAGTCAGGAAAAGAAGGTAAGCAGGTCTCTAGTTTAATGTTGCCCTATTTTTTGTCATTAACAGTGTTTGACACATTCAGATCTTCCCCATACTTCCACATTATTTTCTGTTGCAAAGACTCCTCAGCTTTCAAACTCCTGCTGTTTTCTCTGTTCTGTCAGCTAATTAAATACACAAATCTGTGAGAAAGGCCCAGTTAAATTCTCCTTGCTAACAAAGCAGATTTCTCAGTAGGCCCAATGTCATATACATTCTGAGATGTCTTGTGAAGCCTCTTCATGAGTAAAATGTTTAGCTACCTTTGTGCCACTTGAGGTTTGTGAATGTCCAGAATTGCAAGAAAGGGACTAAAGACATAGGAAGACATGCCCAAAACAATTGGTAAAAACACCTTTAAGACTAACTAAAATGACATAACACAACGTGCAAGC
Organism: Sphaerodactylus townsendi; assembly: GCF_021028975.2. Taxonomy (NCBI): domain Eukaryota; kingdom Metazoa; phylum Chordata; class Lepidosauria; order Squamata; family Sphaerodactylidae; genus Sphaerodactylus; species Sphaerodactylus townsendi. The sequence goes on from NC_059431.1 coordinate 42,632,470, forward strand.
TTTTTCATTCTTCAGAACTCTTCAGCAAGATGGACATTCAAAAACCAGAAGTGGAAAAGGGAAAAAAATCTTGTGTCATTCGCACTCATTTGACGCTTATTCAGAATTGTGATAATATGTGTATTTGCTTGCAAGTAACTGCTTTCAACTAAATATACATTGGTTCAATCCCCATATTAATTAACTTATGCTGAATTTAACTGAATAAAGCAAAGTGTTATGAAAAGGATATGGAAAGATATTCTGAATCATTTTTATCAAGAATAAAGAGCTATTTTGGAAATGAACTTCTGTTTCAGTCTTAATTAAAAAATAAATCTACACATATTTCTAGGTACATATGCTGAAGAACCAAATGCAGTGCTATCCAAAGAATACATACAGCATTAGAAATCTGGTGGTTTAAATTTCTAAAGTGTTATGATCCATTTTTTCTCAAAATGAGAATCTGAGTGCTACCTGTGTGATCACTACTGTATCTTTAAAAATAGGCCTTCATTATATCTTAATCTTGTGCAATTGTATGAGAAGGAAAATATGGAGTTTCCCAAATTCAATTTTTTTCTGATTCATAAACTATTATTGCTTGAGGTGGCGGGCAGATATGGAATGGTATGGCATATACCTGTATCTTTCAAGACCTCTTGCTGTGGTCACTCTAAGTTGGTTGCACTTTGACAGTACATACTTACATATATTTATCGGGGCCTTTGCAATCATTTATATGCCATGGTACTTCAATAATGCCTTCATTCTTATCAACCTGATACTTCATGCTGGCTTTTTTGCCTTCTTTTACTTTTCCTCTTTCTACATGATGATCACTTGACCAAATCATGTCAGGTTTCTTCTTTCCTCCTATTGCATGGTGGGACAGAGGCACTATTAGTATGCAATCCTAAACACCCTCCCAAACCTACTGACTTCAACTTATACATACCCTCCCAAACCTACTGACTTGAATCAATTTAGAACATTGTAGCTCTTTTTAGAAATGCCCTTTAAATTCCCCTTCTCCCCTTCTTCTATATTTTACAAATCTCTGTCTGGGGGAGGGGGGCACGACCAGGGGACAACTTATTTTTGCACCATTGCAACCCTAACCCTAACCCCGCCCCCCCCAAAAAACAATCCTTTGTAATCTGTGCTATACTGTCCTTGCCGTGGAAATGACCACCATCTATCACAGGAATGGCTGAGGTTATTATAATGGGTGTTGGTAAGTATTCATTTAAATATTTTCCCCTGATCTTTCTGACATATGATTTCAAAATCACAAAACTGTACAGTTTTCTTTACAATATGAATAATGTAAACCTTTCCAAGCTTTACCCCAATATTACCCCATTTTATGTTAGCACTGTACCAGCTTCCAGGCCGGACTGCCAAGCATTACAGCATATCCATACTACAGCGTCCAGGTTTCCTGGGGGAAATGGCAGCTTCAGAGGGTGTACACAATACACTGTGGCCCACTGTGATCCCTCCGTTTCCCAAATTTCACCCTCTCTTAAACACCACCATAAAATCCTCAGGAATTTCCTAAGCCAGAGTTGGCAACAAGTCTTCATTATGTGTTGAATCCAGATAATCTCTCAAATGCAAGCAAAACTATGAAACTGTTCACAGGCTGATTCATAAGGATGCTGAAATCTGCATTTCCTTTTAAACCATTCTGCTCTGACCTGTATCTGTGCTTCCAAGTATTTCAAAGGAAAAAGTTACACAAAACATGTTGTATGAAGCTGTAATTAACCAGTAGGTTAATTACTTAATCAGTAACTGGACTTCAAAAGAACAATAATGCCTAACATGTGAATTACCGTATATACTCGTGTATAAGTCGACCCGCATATAAGTCGAGGCACCTAATTTTACCACAGAAAACTGGGAAAACTTATTGACTCACATATAAGTCGAAGGTGGGAAATGCAGCAGCTACTGGTAAATTTCAAAAATAAAAATAGATACCAATAAAATTACATTAATTGAGGCATCAGTAGGTTAAATGTTTTTGAATATTTATTTAAAAAAACAGTAAACTAGCTCTGTAAGTGGAAAAGAGGGTCAACAAAAACAATATGGTCTCAACAATAACTTTAAAAGTACAAAAACCTTAGCTCAATCAGCAACCAAGCTAAAACACAAGAGTTACAATCCTTCAAAACTGGATTTTTGGTCAGGGGAGGAATGTTTATGTTAACAGTACCAACATTTCTGAGTATCTTTAGGAGACCCTCCTGATGATACCACCCAGGTTTGGTTTAGGGTTAAAGTTGTGAAATTAAATTACCTTGGTCAAGCGTAAGAAACCCAGGCAGAAGGCAGCGGAGATAACATCTAGTGGAGATAAGCCAGCAGCGGAGACGGAGGTCCGATGTTCCTAGAATCTCGATCTGCGGACACAGCACCTTTGTATTACTCTCCAGTGAAGGAGGGAGGACCAGAAATTCGGGAGAGCAGGAGGAGTCGGAGATCATCAGGTGATACATGATCTCATCTGACTCACGTCTTGGGAGAAAATGCAGCGTCTGAGCCTGAAATCACCTGGGGGCAAGATCATTGTCCCTAAGCCCGGTGGTGAGCCAGACAGTTCCACGACCTGTGACTCCTTAGAGGGATGAGAATTGGGGTGCGATGCACAACGGCAAGGCCGCCCAGGTCCGTTGGCGTGCTAGCGTTCTGACACTGCACCTGGTGGCAGTGCACTACTATCTCCTCGCACATTTTGCAAAGCGGGGGGCGAAGTACTGAGAGGCGATTTAAAGGGGCGCTTGTCTCCTCACGATAGGCCCATGGTCAAAGCTGACCAAGCAGCATTGCAACATTAGAACGGATTGCGGGGTAGGGAAATCACGAGGGGTTTCCTACACGTTACAGGCAATATTAGACAGCATTGAGCGAAACAAGATCCGATAACAAGGCATACAATTAAACCAATGCAGGAGCTGTACAATAGCACTCAACCATCCTCCCGGCAGCCAGCTCAGGGCTGACCACCAATGGGGCAAAGCATCATACTTCCAGATTAGATACAACTTCTTGCAGCTCCGCTTTCGTAGCTGGATCAACTGGGAATTATCAGAAAGATTAAAACAACACATATTATAGTACATTCCCACAACCAAGGTGATGCAACAACAACAAATAATCCAATAGCTGACGCGATTGTCTGGGGTGCAGCAGCCCGAAGTTCCTGCTGCTTTCGGAGGCCAGGGCATCCAGGCGGTGGAGATAGGATTGATGGACCCATGCAGAGCCAGCAGCCAGCAATAGTCTTAACATTGTAGGAAGCAGGTCAGGGACCCCACTAGGGGAAGTTGCGAGGGAAGCCGAACTCCGCTTGGAGACGTGCAGCTCCGACAGGAAGTCGAGGAGCAGGCGGAGGCGGCGGCTGGCGTCGGGCTCCCGAGGTGGAGCCACCTGGGAGTGGGACAATGGTGAAGCTGACTGGAGGCAGCAAGAGTTCCGGCAGAAATTGGCGGGGATGTGGATTCGCGTCCACTCTCCCGCAGGTGAACAGCCCCTGGGGAGCAGGATGTTTCGAACGGAGATGTCCTCATGTGTGTACGGATTCCAGCTAGCCCGAGCCCGGCCAGGCGGGCGAATTACGGTTCCCGTTCGCCCGGTGATGCAGGCGCGGAGTGTTGGACTTCGTGGTTAGCGACGTCTTGGTGACAGGGGAAAGCCAGCGGGTTTGGGCAGCCCGGGTCCCCAGTGAAGCTCGCAGAGTACCTGATGGACGAAGGGGCTCAGCCCAGACTCCGCTCCAGAAGTCTCAGGCTTACAGGCGGGGAGCAGGCAGGAGCTTAGCGGCTCCGACTCCTGGAGTAGCCCAGGCAGAAAGATGAGACGTTGGCAGCGGCAGCAAACTGCTCCCAGATGTTGGTCTGGTGGCTTCGTCCGGGGGGTGGCGTCGCCATGACAGGAGGCAACAGAGCAGGCAAAGGATGGTGGTTGCTGAGTTGGTGGTGATGTCGCCAAAGAAGGCTGGGGTTCTCGGGTGTCGGGGTGGTCTTGCTGGCGCAGCGGCGCTGGGAGCCTGGCTGGTGAAATTCGCCTTAGCGTCTCCCAGGTCATCCAGTTAACTGGGCGTTGGCGGCAGCGTTCCTGTCGAGATAAGCTGGGCGGGATCCTCTCTAGAGATCGTTCCATCTCTGGGATGGGGTGTAGTTTCCTCCTGGCGCCATTCCATGGGTGGGCCTCAATAGAGTGTCAGGTCCACGGGAACCTGGGAGAAAGGGACTGAAACATACCCCCCTTTCCCCAGGTTGGGGCTGGTCCCGCCAGGCTCAGTTCTAAGCGGATGGTGGAGGTGGGGCCGAGTTAGTGTTTATATTTAGTATGGGAAGGAAGAAGGCTTGTTTTGCAGCCTGTGAAAGGTTGCTGTCTACAACCCTCCACCGGGGCACTTCCCCTCTCCCTCTTTCTTTAATTGTTCGCCAGGGAGGGCAGGAGGTAGGCGGCCCTGGTGAGAGTAGCTTCAGGCGTCATCAGGGTGCGTCAGGCGAGGTCCGAGCCTGGGGGGGGGGAGGGAACAGGCGAGTCCTAGAGTTGTGGGTATGCATGCTAATCAGCAACACAAAGGGGCTTTGGAAGAGCACCTTTAGGGGGGATGGGTGCATCGAGAATGGAGCAATCAGGCGATTGAGGCCATTCCCTTGCACACACAAGGAGAGGGGGGTTTTCTTTAAAGGGAGTTACACTTACGTGACCTTGGTGTGGCTAATGCAGGAGGCTGGATGGTGCTAAATTTTTTGTGATCCGAATTATCTGGTGCAGCCACATGAGAACCGCTCACTGAAATGACCTGCCGATGAGGCGGAATAAGTCAGAAAGAGCCGGAGAGCAACCTTGTTGGGGTTGCCCAAACCGGTTTATGGGTGAATTTGGTGCAGCAGCACCTAACAGGGCCTGTCCTGACAGTGCCTGCGGTATCAGGATGGGCCCAGATTTTACTAATCAGGGAGGGCCAGTCAGCCATTGGCCCTCCATGCCTAATTCCCGAAAAACAGAAGGAAAAGGGGAGGGAAACAGATTTCCTGTGGAAGTGGGAGGCAACCCGGAGAACACGGTGGAATCAATGATCCGTGGCGGCTTTACCCATCCCAGACCAGAGTCGTTTTAAGCCTGACTCATGGGTCTCTTCCCAGAGATTGACATGGATGTATACGAGCGATGGGGACTGTGAAACTGCCTTTCGAGTCCTGGGCGGCTGTTGACCGTGGCGGTCTCCGTCTTGCCCGGTTTGTCTCCCCACCCCCCCAGATGTGCGGGCAAACTGCGGTCGGCCACACTGGTGAACCCTCGGCTACTCTGATGGCAGTGCTTTATCAAGCGGTGTCCACCAGGCCCTTGAACTTACATCCCCTTCTATAGGCAGAGCCAGGGCTGGGCTGAGAGCTCCCGATAAGCGTCTCCACCGCTTCACCCGGCAGTGGCGTGGGCCTCTTGCCATGTTGGCTGCTGGGGCTCGTAGCCTTTGTGGGTCGGCAGCGGGCAGCGTGTAGAACAGAAAGAATCAGCTGGCGCCCAGCTGGCTCAGCCAGGCAGCTCCTGTGGGATGTTGTCCAGACCTGGAGGTGGATGGGTCCTTGGAGTGCGTGGAGTGATCACTCGAGACGATGAGCAGTCCCTGCTCAGCCCGACATAGAAGGCCTTTGGCACTAACCCAGTGTCCCAGTAGGGATGGGCTGGAATCATACTACTGGGTTGGGGCGACAAGAACCTCGTGGGGAACCCAAGGAGGCAGGGCTGGCCTTGCATTGGCCGAGATGCCACGAAGAGGGGAGTGGTTTTGGCAGGGGCCTTGGCATTTGAGTTTGCTCTAGTACTCTCCTCCTTGGTCCTGGGCTGGGGAGACGCCGGGCGGGAGTTTCCAAGCGAACGTCGTCTCTCAGTGGAAGCCAGCACAGCTTAGCGTGGGCACGGGTTTTGGTAGCCTTCTCTCCTCCTGAGGGAGGACCCTCCTCCATCGGGGTTGTAAGCCCCGCGGGCACCCTACACTCCCTTCCCAGTGTCAGGAGTCTGCAGTTCAGCAGTCATCTGAGAGACCGTCTCCCGCCCGATTGAAGTGCTGCGGCCGAGGAGAGCTAGCAGTGGGCGGAGGATCCAATGTCCTGGCAGGCTTTAGCATGTCGGCCAGTTCCGATTTTTGCCTGAGCCCGTGATTGCCCTGCGGCCTCCATGCGACGTTTACTCACTGCGAGGCATGAGGAGCTTCGCTTTGGAGCCTCCCTGTATCTACCTGCCTCTTGGCTTCCTGGAGCCAGCCTGTTCACAAATTCAGCATAGGGCTCTTGGGGTTTCTGCAGGATGGAGGAAACTCTGTGGGATTGGCTGGCGGCATTGGGGACTTTGTCGTACCTTATGACTCAGAAGGCGACCGTAGGGTAGCCTCAAGCAGGACAATCTGATCGTTAAGGGTTGGCAAAGCATCGAAGCCGTGGCTGGCTGGCGGTGTAGAAGCGCCCGCCAAAGGAGTCGCTGACTCTATTTGAAGCTTATTACTGGCGGAACTCACTTTCAGACCTAAATTACGCGGGGAGCTCAGAACTGTCACGAAGGTGGTTCCAGTCATCTGGAACCATTAGGTGGTTCCTTGCGATGGCCAGCATGCCTCTCCGTGGGGGCTAGTGACTCCGTCCCGCGTCTAACTGCGAACTCGGTAAGGATATTATAGCTCAGAGGCGTTCGACCAGCCGAACTATGCCATCCTCTTGGTATCCTGTGAAGTGGATGGGGCACAATCACAAGAATATCGGCATGCGTCTTCCGTCAGGGTTTCCTTCTTCTGCAGATGCGTGGCTAATGCGGCTCTGAGAAAGTTTCGAAACAGCATGTCACGATGGCGCCGGCCAGTGCAGTGGCCGGAGAAAATGAAGCCGAACAGGAGGCTGACTGAGCAGCAGGAGAGTTAGATGGGTGAAGAGGCGAGGGGCAGAAGGGAGGACAGTCCAATTTAGTGGATAGAGAAAATTCCGGGGTTGAAGTGAAGGTGAAAGTGAAAGGAGGCTGACCTACAGCAGGGAACCCGTGGAGTCTGCAAGGCTGATGGCGACAAAACATTGTCTCCACGTCAGTAGCAGCGACATTGGCGGGCTCTGTGTGTGAAGAGTCGCCCGATGTTTCCCAGTCCTTAAGATTCAATGTCCCCCCTCTGGGTACCATATGGACACTGAGCTTCCAATCTCCTCTCAACCAATTTGCGCAGCTCCCTTCTCTTCACCCGGGGACCCTGCATTTACGTTAGCGCCTTCAGCTTCGTCAGCGTGCTTGTGGTAAGCCCTACTTTTGCAAGCTCCCATACTCACCGGTGTTCGTCGGACGAGAGTGTCTAGGGCCAGCGTGTCTCTGGATCGCCGATCCAGAGGACAGAAGCGATACCAGCAGGAGGTCAGATGCGCCGATCCAGCGGACTTGGTATGGTACCCCAAGCGAAAAAGGGTGGAGGTTCAGGGGATTCGAGTTTGGCACCAGCTTGTAGTCGACCGCAGCGGTCAGCCTGAAACCCGGAGCGAGGCCTTGGAGATAACATCTGGTGGGGGTCGCCAGCAGCGGGAGACCCGAGTCCGTGTTCCTACTTGAATCTCCCGTCACACCGGTTCCCTAGCACCTTTTATTATTTACTCTATCGAGCGTGAAGGAGGAGGAGGACTGGGGAAGTTCAGGCGGGAGAGTGAGGAAGTCATCAGGTGATACATGATCTCATCTGGCTACGTCTTGGAGAAGCGTGCAGCGTCTGAGCCTAATCCTCACCTGGGGGCAAGATCATTGTCCCTGCGCCCGGTGATTGAGCCAGACAGTTCACGACCTGTGACTCATGGGGGGATGAGGAGTAGGAGTGCGATACAACCAGCAGAAGCCACCCAGGTCCGTTGGCGTGCCAACGTTCTACTACGGCACTGCCTGGTCGGCAGTGCACTACTACAAAAGTTATGGACCCTCAAAAGGGTAGCCCCATCTACTATGAGCTTCCATTGGAAACAATAGGGGATGGGAGCACCCACTTTGGGAATCCATAACTTTGGACCCTCTGAACCAAACATCACCAAACCTGGCTGGCATCAGCAAGAGATTATCCTGATGATACCACCCAGGTTCTGTGAAGTTTGGTTCAAGGGGTCCAAAGTTATGGGCCCTCAAATGTACCCCCATCTACTATCAGCTCCCATTGGAAACAATGGGGGATGGGGGCACCCTCTTTGGGGGTCCATAACTTTGGATCCCCTGAACCAAACTTTACCCAACTTGGACGGTATCATCAGCAGAGTCTCTTGAAAAATCCATGAAATGTTGGTGCTGCTAGCCTAAAAAGTGTGCCCCCTGGTGGCCAACAAAATAAAAACCCTAAAATATTTTTTAAAATACATTTCACTCCCATATAAGTCGAGGGGGGCTTTTTAGCACAACAAATGTGCTGAAAAAGATTACTTATATGCAAGTATATATGGTACCCACCTGATCCACAGTTCATTTAAACTATACAGCTGCATTTTTGTCATTCTAATTCCATTAAATTCTCTGGAATTAACTAAAGTTTCCTTTACATAATGTCACAGCCACAGAGGAGGCACTCTCCTAGAATACAATTGTGCATGGCTGCAAGAGACATGAGAACAATATAACTCCTTGGACAAGGCAGGTTTCCCCATCAGATTGGCATCATTTCACAGAGAGTATCAAATGGCTGCACCATTCACACAGTTTGCAGCCATGAATGACTGCACTACCAGAAAGATGAAGGTGTATGTGAAGACAGTCTAATAGTACACCATGGATAACACTTTCCCCACTGAATAGACATGAAAAGGATTCTTAGTAAGTTTGCTTAGAATTGCTCTCTTAAACCCTCTTAAATTCAGGTAACAAAACATGCATTTTCCCTAAAACAGGACCATGTGGCATGTTCCAAATGCAGCAATCTGGATTAAAAGATAATTGTCTTTCCAAACCATGCCAGTTCCTCCTTTCCTGTGTTCAAATTCGGCACACTGCTAATAGGAAGAAAGTTACTATTTCCTATTAAGTTCTGCCCCAGATTTTAAAAATGAATTGCTAATTCTTTTTGGTTTACTTATATCCAGTCAGTTACAGACGCCATGAACAAAATAACATTTCAAGTTATATTGGAGTACCTAATGAATTACAGACCTCTTGATTAATGACACCAGCTTAGCATCACATGAACAGAATATGAAATGTAAAAGAGTACAGTGGTTAGGGGCGAGAAATGGTCTATCTGCTTGGTGTGTTTTCTCCAGTGAGACAGGTCAGACACATGCAAGCTGATCTTTTTTTATTACCTTCTTCTGTTCATACAGTGGTATATTTTTTGGGGTGCTGTGTGGTTTCTGGGCTGTATGGCCGTGTTCTAGCAGCATTCTCTCCTGACATTTCGCCTGCATTTTTTATTTTACAAGTGTACTTTGCCATCTTGGGCTGATGCTCAGTATCAGAATCTTTATCATTCAAATGGCTTGCTGCAGATTCTGCTGAAGTGTCAGTCCTGAGTGCCGACTGTGGCAGCCAGTAAACCTCAATCTCCTAGCCTGGCATGTGGAGTAGAAGAGGGTGTGGAGAGATGGAGTAGGAAAAGCTGAAAGAATACGACATTGGTCAGAGCCATCATCAAATAAGTAAGTGGCAATGGAGTATCTATCATAAAGCCACTGGTGAATTGCAGTTGATGAAAGACATACTTCACCCAACTGTACTGGAGTTTATGTATTTTACTAACCTTATTTCATTGGGCTGAAGCCACTGAGTTTTATGAGACTCCCAATCTTGCTCCAGTCTGAAATAAATTCCTTGTAAGTTTTATATCAGAGCTTGACAATAGCTTTTGGGCCAAACATACACTCCAACTGACTGATATTTCTCTCTGTTACTTAGGAGCCTAAGATGGTACTTAGCTGTTTGGTGACAAAGGAGGTAGATATAGGACTTATCAGTATTCTCCTTTGTTATATCCTTGACAATGTTTTATTGGATGGCTGCTTGGAAATTTGTAGAAGGAGGGAATCAGGAAACTGGCTTGCTACAGCAGGGTAGCAGCAGCTTAGTCCCACCTTACTTTTCCCTTTTCCTGCAGATATTTAACCTGGCAAGCTAATCAGCTTGGTAGATCTGGATAAAGCCCCTTCTGCACATGCAGAATAATGCACTTTCAATCCACTTTCAATGCACTTTGCAGTTGGATTTTACTGTGCAGAATGGCAAAATCCACTTGCAAACAATTGTGAAAGTGGATTGAAAGTGCATTATTCTGCATGTGCGGAAGGGGCCTAAGCACAGATTTGCACATTTTTGTTTGTACACTAAGTTTGTTGCAATCTGGAACTCTTTTCTTTTCTGATGTAATTTGAGAGTGTTATTATTATTTTTAAATACCAACCTCCACTTAACAGCCCTATTTATAGCTGTTGTCCTGGTGAAAGCACCACAAGGTGCTTCATGGAAAGATTTCGCTACAGTCTCAACCAACTCATCCTTCTCATCTGCACATGAGAAGATAAACATACTAAACTTCTGGACTCTCCACTTTGGGTTCTGGAGTCTTGGTTGCCCTTCTGAACTCCATATGTGGATAAGGTCCAAAGAATGAATTTTGGTACAGCTAAATGCTTAGATGTACCTACAGGGGAGTGCCCTCTTATTATAATAAAGGGAAGGGAGAGAGGAGGGAGGGGGCCTGACATGTGGTTGTGGCCCGCCCACCCTGCTTTCTCTCTGGGAAATACAGCAGCTTTAAAATACCTAAATAAATATATTGTTGGCAGTCATCCATGTTTGCCTTTTCCTCTTTGCCTGGTAGAAAATTGAATCTGTGGCTTTTTTGTATGGGTTGCCTCAGCAATGATAACCTTGGTAGATATTATTCAGTCCACATGTTTGATTAATGGACATCATGAAACTGTAGGTGACAGTAGGTGTGATCCAGAGAAAAAGGGCATATATACACATAGTTTCCTACCATACTGATGGGTGCTGTCAACTTGAAAAGCACCAATTGTTTACTGATTTGGGGTGCAATCGCAATTCCTAACCTGGGAATGGGAATTGTGTTCAGTTCCCTGTTCACGATTTATGTTTGTTTCTGTGTGTACTGTGTGTTTTGTTTTAGAAAAATCTTTTGAAAGTTTCCATTCATCATGTACAGGACTCTCTCTCTTTCACAGCTAGTATGCCTTACATTACTTACAACACCCTGTGAGGTGGGTGGGGCTGAGAGAGGTCCGAAAAGCTGTGACTAGCCCAAGGTCACCCAGCTGGTGTGTGTGGGAGTGCACAGGCTAATCTGAATTCCCCAGATAAGCCTCCACAGCTCAAGCAGCAGAGCAGGGAATCAAACCCGGTTCCTCCAGATTAGAGTGCACCTGCTCTTAACCACTACGCCACATTGAAAGTGATGCTGTTTCACGGTGGAGGATAATCCACTCCAAAACAGCATCACTTTCAATGTTGTTTAACTGGGGACCCCAGATTCTCCCTTTAAGGTGGATTTAAAAGGAGAATTTGGGCTCTCTAGTTTAAACACCATTGAATGTGATGCTGTTTGGGGGTGGATTCCAGCATCACAGCGGCTGCCAGGGGGTGTGGGTGTATGCAAAACTCAGATGTTGCACTGGGCTCCATTTTCCCTCTATGCCTCTGCCCAGAGGGGAGGGCAGAAGGAACTGCCAGCTGCTGGCTGGAAGTCCAGCTGGTGGGGGGCAGAGGAGGGCAGGGTGGGGGAGTCTGCCGTCCCTGGCCTTGGAGAGCTGCTTTTATAAGCACTAGATTGGGGGTGGGACTTGGGGAGGCATGGCCATTCCCTAGGGGAGGGTGGGGGTGTGACCCCACCCCCAAACCACCCCCATAGAAAATCTATACCTACATCCCTGCTGGCAAATATAGAACATTTAGGATTGTATAGTGACTAAACTCTACAGTTCCACAGTATACTCAATGGCATGTACTTTTACAAAGCTCAAGTAGTGAAGTTCAAAGAGGCTCTAACTTTCCTACCCCCTAATAGGGCTATGTACCTCAGCATTAGTGAGCTGCAATAAAATGCTATGCCTGCTACTGAGGCAGCTCAGATAGAGCAGAGAAGAAATTAGGGTCCAGCTACTTCCAGCTACTTACAATGTGGGAACAAATTGCAAGCTTCAGATTCTATTAAAGCTACATTATTTAACTACCCATAATAGCATTTGACAAAATGAATTATGGCTGTTGCTGCTGGTAAATGGTCTCCTTTTACATGGCACCGGATGGTAGCCAGTTGCACTTTTACAATAGCGACAACAATCTGCTTTAGCAGATAATAGAATAACCCACTTTAAAAGCACTTGTGTGTGCTAAAAATAAAATGCTTGTCAAGAGAACAAGCTACAACAACCTGGCTGTCCCTTGAACAAGTTACAACATTGTTTTATTTTGTAGTATAGATGGGACTTTTCCTGTATGGTATATCGAGACTGGAAGGTCAAGGTACCATCTGTACAGCACAATAAGATTGTGTTGTAACTGAGTCCCTTGGTACAGATGTATTTGTAGTAAAGTGGAACCTTCAATGCACTGACTGCTACAGATCACATTTCCTCTGTTCTCTTTCTTCATGCTTACGCGCACACAGAGAGATACAGACACACACATGCAATGTGCCCTGACGAGGTCTCTAGAGAATCATACTTTCCCACTTACTGTAATAGGAAGTGCTTTGATTTAATGACAAACTCATTATCTGTCAAAATCAGGAGATCTAAAGAATCACAGTTAACTTTCTGCAAGTAATCCAAAGTGGGGGTGGGGGGGGTGGGCAAAGAAAGTGAGCAAGCCAGCTCATTACTCTCAGCAGGCAGTTGGGAAAGAGATTTTATTAGTTTTCTCAGGGAGAAGAGGAAGAAGAAGAATGGAGCCATAGAAACACAGAAAGTAAGGATGGCGGTTTTGTACTAGTTGGGGAAAAGCTATCTAAATGGCCTTATTCTTGTATGGCAGCAGCACAGCATTATTTCTCATATATTTTATTCTGCTGTTGCACCAAATTGTTCATCCTCTGCTTTATCCTCACAATAGATGCGGGTAAGGCTGAGATAGATTGACTGGGAAAAGCTCGATGTCAACTAAATAAATAATAAGACTCATGGCTGAGTTATGATTTGAACCCATGTCTGCCCAGGAGTCCTAATCTAACACTGTAATCACTGTATATACTGGTCTGGAACATTGCTTCTAGATAGGAGGAATGAACAAATGAATAAGATACAAAGCAAAAAAGAACTAAGCCCCCAGTATGGAATCTAAAATCCAAGCTTCTCCATGAATTCACCCAGAAGGAAAAGTTATTTTGGTTCTGTCTATTTGTTATTCTATTTCTAGACATTGCTATTTCTGAAGTTTAAAATGAAGAGGATTTTTTTTAAAGAAAATGGTTACCTGAGCTGATAAGACCACCAGTGAAGCATGGCATTAGAATTTGTTCCATGATTCCTGTCAGAAATGTATTCAACTCTAGGGCTAAAAAGGTTCTTTGCTCTGACAACTGTTCTGAGAACACAGTTCATTTTCTGGTAGTTAGTAAACCAGTAGATTCTTCTCCATCGACTGTTCCATTCTACTAGGTGTTCCTAGAATATTTCTAGATGAAACAGAACTACAAGCCAAGATGTGGCTGGTAAGTTCTAATCACTGTTCAAGAAGCAGACTTCTCCAATGTCTCTGTCTTCCTCAGTATGTCTGTATACCTGGATATTGACTTAAGAAAATCCAAATGGAAACCCCTTTTTCTTTAATGTTTTTAATACAACTAAAATGAACAGCAAGTTTTTAATCCCTGAAAACTTTTGGAAATTATTGTTGTTCCATGTCTCTGTCACAGCTGAATGAACTGAGGTCAGTAAAAGGGGCAGCAAGGGAAGATAGCAACTCAACATATAATCTGGCAGGGGTTTCCACTCAGAAGAGGTGTCAGGTGTCCCTGTAAAGTTTTATCTCAGTAGCCATGTTGTATGCCATGGAAGGCCAGTCAGCCAGCAGGCTACTTCATAGGCAGTTGACTGGAGATAGAGGCAAACTTGTTTTCACAACAGAACTAAACTAGACAAAATGTGAGAGATGTATATAATGAGGAAAAATGTGAATGTTTAGACTAATGGTTAATGTTTAGACAAATTCAAGCCTGCAAGTAGCAGAAACTCATAACCTTGAGCCAGGGGTATACCTGCCAGAAGGACATGTGGGGTCCCCGGGCACCACTCTTTTGATCATGTGGGGGGCACAAAATTGCCCCCCACACCCCTCTGGCAAAGCTGCAAATTTCTCCACAGTCGCTGCTGGCCTGTGCTAAGTCAGACCCATCAAGCAAGGAACGTGGAGCTGTGCCGCCTTAAAGGTGCAGGAGGCACCATTGCTGCAACCGCCATCCCTCCTCCCCTCCCCTCCTGGCACACAAGCAGGGGGGTGGAAAAGTCTGGTTTTTCCTTGGGCGTCATTTTCTTCTGGTACACCTCTGCCTTGAGCTGTCTTTACCTACATAAAGTTAAGCTGCTGTTGCTTACAGATTTCATGTTTAAAATAATCATAAATGGTAGGTATTTCCCACAGGTACCATTTATTTTAAATAAGTGCTTATATAGAAGTATGGAATGAAGGGCTACAAAGGAAAATCTGTATCCATTGATCCAGGCAAAACTGAAGTGTAACATGTAGCACTTTTTTAATCAGCTTCAGATTATATGCTACCTAAAGCTTTCTTTTGAAAGTCATTGATCCCATGAAGGTTTTGTTGGTGTAGAAAATGTTAGCAGAGTAAAGTATCACAGTTGCTGCTGGTTAGCGTAAATAAACTTTACTAAAAAAAACAGAACAGAAGCGTAAAATAGTAGAAAACAATAAAACTGTCCTCTCTAATCTTAGTTTCAGTGCTGCATTGTGAGAAGGTGTGACTCCAACTGACTTAGAACAAAGAAGTTTACAACTTCCCTCCAAGTGTGTGCAGGGGCGGAGCGAGGGGGAACTACGTCTGGGGCACATGTGTACCCTACACCCCCACCCCACCCCCACCACGCCCCGGAATGCCCCCCAAACACCCAGCCATGCCCCCGGCACTCCCCAACCACACACCCCCAGTGTGTGCCCGGGGCATTGCACCCCCCCCCATTGGCACTACACCACTGAGGGTGTGTGTGCTTAGAAACACATTGTTTATGTCAATATATTGATTAGCTAATGACAATCAATAGATCACTTCATTAATGCAGGTAACTAGTTACTCGACGCCTCATTCGCTATGCTAATCTAGGTAATGTTTACTAACTAACAGCATCATTAATATGACTGAAGAGCTGAAATTTGCACATACATCCTCTAATGATCTTCACATAATAACTGACTGAAAACTTAAATTGGTCCAAAATGTGGCAACCAAGTTGCTGGTGAAGGCTGGATCCAGAGATTATATCAGTCTGCACTGCCTGTCTATTTGTTACTGGGCATAATTCAAAGAAACTTTAAAGCCTCTAAACAGCTTAGGACCAGGCTACCTGAGCTGCTTTCTCCCATATTGTCCTGCTTATCAGTTAGGGTCATCACCTCAGTGAGTGGAAGCCAGAGGAGGGCCTTCACAGTGTTGGTATCCCATCTGTGAATGTCCTTCTTTAAGCTACCTGATGCCAACTCTGTTAGCATATAAATGCTAGACTAAAACTTTTGATTCATACAAATTTGTAACTATTTTTTTCCCCTTTTAACTATCCCAATCCTAGCAGTTTTTTCCTACCTGTTGGTGCTTTCACAGCCACCCTTTAAGTACATTTTATGCTGCTGGTTTTTAATGACTGCTGTTTCTAACACATACATGGTTTTACTATGAAGAAATTACTTTTAGTGACTTTTTCTTAGTAGTTCTACTGATTTATTTTTATGTGATTATTTAGTGTTTTATTTTTTGCATGCAGCCTATAAATGTGCTTAATCACTTAATTAGAGATGCCAACAATTTCTTCAATAAAGCATAGTGAAGATTTTGCCACATTTTTCAATGCTGACCGGTACAAGTAGAATTTTCTAGCTAAATGCTGTTGTACTGAGATTATATCAACAACCTGATTTATGTCATTTATTTGGAAGCAACCGCCATAGATATGTATGGGAAGTTGTTCAGACCAGGATTGTGAATGAAGTTACAGATTTATCATCAAATTTTTAGATGAGGTTTTTGATGTTCCTGAAATTTACCACTCACAATCACAGTCCTTTTTCATGATGGTTGCTTTTTACAATATTAATTAACAGCTATATAACAGTTCTACTGCTGCAGCAGCTCTCTTTCCACACCTTCTATTAATTTCAAGGAAATCTCAAGATGAGCCTATCCCCTCTGAATGCACTATTAGAATCTGAACAAGAGGTAGACCAAAAGCACAAGTTTCAAGTGGGACATTCCAAGGTTGAAACAATTCCTTCAGGGCAAACTCATCTATGGTCCTTCTGATTTCATAGCAAAAAGTTTTTTTTTAAGCTGACTTTTTTTTTTGCTGAGAAACTTTTCCAGAGCAGCAGAAATCTAGTGCTCAGAACTGGGATGGGATCATTTGGGGTTTCCATTTTTGTAATGAAATATACTTCTAGAAATTAGCAAGACACAGAGCCTCATCCTCCCCTGGCATTTAAGTAATTGAACCATCTTAAGTGTTTCTAATAGAAGAAGTGGGTTATAAGGTATGTCATTAAATGTAAGGGTAATTTGTTCAGTTTCTCCCTGAAGGGTTTTTATGAAGGGACATTCTCACAGCATGTGTAAAGAACCAGTTGGCCACAGACCACTCTTTCCTTAGGTAACAAAGGTGTCCTTTTGAATTAAAGCTGTTTCACACTATGCAGGAAAGGATACATTTGTGGTATACCCACCTCATATTCCCAGAATAAACTCAGTAACCTTTGGAACTGAGAAGTGTGTTGTTGTGATGTAGCAAACTTAAGCCAGGAACTGCAAGTGGCCACAGGTCCTTAGTAAATGTTGAAGATTAGCTGAAAATGTCTTCCTTTGAAACTGTACCATAAACAATGAAGAAAATTGAACCCAATCAGAAATACAGACAAGCAAATTTAATGCATAGCAATAAAATGACAATGAAGGCTATGAAGCTGGGTGTATTAAAGCTGTCTACTCTTGTGCAGCCCGCAACCATTTAGGGCTGGTGGGATCCAAAAATTTTAGTAACAGGTTCCCATAGTGGTGGGATTCAAACAGTGGCATAGCGCCAATGGGACTGGGCAGGGCACAACGGGGGCGTAGCCAGGCATTCCGGGGGTGGGGCATTGCTGGGCGGGGCTGTGGCAAGGACGTAGCCACTGCGCCGGTCCTTGGGCGGGAAACGAATGCACGCAGGCGTAGGCTGCCACGCACGCCGGTGCACCTCCTGCTGGACTGCTTCAAGTTCTGCGCGCTACTGCTGAGGAGCGGAGGAGGGGCGTAATTAAGGCAAAAATCACGTGGCAAAATCACCAATTAGTAACCCCCTCTCGACATACATAAATAATTAGTAACCTACTCTCGGGAACCTGTGAGAACCTGCTGGATCCCACCTCTGCTTGCACTGCTCTAGCAGCTAGAGATGTGTAACAACAACTACAAATGAGCCCCAAATACATCAACATAGCAATGTATCATTCCCAGGGAGACTTATGCCCATTAGAAGTGACTGAAGATAGAATGTGATCTCTGGTCACTCTTTAAAAAATCCTTGTTTCATGCAGTCTGCATCCCTTTGTCAGCTATCTTTTCAAGTTTCAACACTGTCCATGTTACTTCTGGCGAAATTTGTTTAGGTGTTTAACCCATGCAAAAACTCAATCGGGCTAAGTAGCACTTGGAAGATTCTCTAGCGTTGACTTGGTCCATCTTATTTCTGGCTTGTAGATTTATATCCTTCTTCCATTCCTCTACTGTCTCTGGAGTGGATTTTCTGAGCATAGCTGAATGTCTGATTTGTGACCCTTTCAGAACGATTCCATCTCCCCCTGTTCCTGCTTCCACCTTATTGATAGTTTAAACCTCATTTTCAATCTTTTGCTCATGATCCAAAGAAGTGAAAATATAATTATAAATGGAATAGAAGTGTCTCTCTTCAAAAGCAAGTACTGTTGCCGCAGTTGGGAGACACCATAAATGAAGTTCCCATTGCGCATGTGGTTCTGTTGCTGTATGCATACTGTTCCTTTGGAGTATAGCCTGTGGCTGAAGCTTGAGTTAACAGATTGCCTTCCTTTAAAATTGTATCTTATTCCAGAATGTCACAGCTTCATAAAGCATAATAGGATCTATAGAATATGTTTAAGAAAAGTACAGGCCTATATACAAGAGATAACCCTGCTCTGGCTAAATTATTATATTAAATTTCGCCCCTGTATTGGCTGCACACCTCAGCAAATAAATGAAATCTCCATCACCATACTTCGGTAACTGCAAGCTAAACGCTGAATGATTTTGCTTGCATATGTGTACATTCAGTGTCCCCTTTTATCATTACAGTCTTAAATTCCAGGGGACGTCACAGGATCTTTCTCTCTGGTCCGTTGGAAAGCCAGTTTAAGAAAGTCACAAAACTCATGGCAGGGTAATATTAATTTAAAAATGACAGATTTGTTGCATAAGGTGAACATGCTAGTATTGATTGAGATAAAATGGTATCCTACACAACATGAATCATGTAGCAACCAACCTGAGCATAACCTGAAAAGTGACTTCTATAAGATACAAATGAAAAAAAAGTTCAAATGACTGAAAGCTTTAAAAAAATGGTGAAATTCTACAAGAAAGAATAATAACCGACCCCTTCCGTTCGCAGCCTGGGGGTCCACCTGGATTCGTCTCTTTCAGTGGAGACCCAGGTGGCCCATGTAACCCGGGTTGCGTTCTTCCATCTACGTCAGGCCCGGCGTCTGGCCCCCTTCCTCTCCCAGGCGGATCTGGCCACTGTGATCCATGCAACGGTCACCTCCAGACTAGACTATTGCAACTTGCTCTACGCGGGCCTTCCCTTGCAGCTGATCCAGAAACTTAAACTGGTCCAGCATGCGGCGGCTGGCCTGCTTACGGGTAGTGCTATTAGAGATCATATCCTACCTGTGCTGCACTGCTTGCACTGGCTTCCGGTTGAATTCCGGATAGTCTTCAAGGTTCTGGTTTTAACCTTTAAGGCCTTACGCGGTCTGGGACCCTCGTATCTGCAGGGCTGTCTGGCCCCATATGTCCCATCTCGGCCTCTGCGGTCAGCAGAGGCCAATTTGCTGGTGACCCCTGGCCCCTCCATGATGCGGCTGGCCTCCACCCGGGCCAGGGCCTTCACAGCCCTGGCCCCTGCCTGGTGGAATGCTCTCCCTCCAGCTGTCCGGGCCCTCCGGGACCTTAATGAATTCCGCAGGGCCTGTAAGACTGAGCTTTTCCCCCGGGCTTTTGGAGAGACCAGCCGCTGATTGGTACCCCCTCCTCCTCCCCTCCCCCCTTTTTAATTTAACAATCTGGGGCTCTGTTGTTCCCTTTTAGAGGGAGTTTTGATTACTGGATGCCATCCATTTTTCTGAGCTGCTGCTGTTGTTTTTTATGATTACATATTGTATTTTAAAGTGTATTATCATCTTTTATGATGTAACTATTGCTTGTTGTAAACCACCCTGAGCCCTTAGGGGGAGGGCGGTGTATAAATTCAATAATAAATAAAATAAAATAAAATAAAATAATGTATTTGCATATGTCCTCAATATTATCTCAGGAATTAGGATTCTGTTATTCTTTACAAGGTTTCCTGAGGTAACATATGAAACACTGTAAATATCAAGACACACAATACACATAACCTTTATTTGGCATAAAAATAAATATAAAAATAGAAATATATGGATATTAAAAACAAGATCAAGTTCTCTTCTGTTGTTCTTAAGTATGTGTAGCAATCACTTGCAGAAGAAATATCAAGACATTTGCCAATCACTTCTAGATTTCCTTGGCTAAGCACCCGTAATAGGCCAAGGCCCATCCACATGTAGCTACTTTTGGGGGCCGGGATTCTTTTTTCTTCTTCTTTTTTTGCTGTCAATGCACAGTTGATTTATGGCAACTCCATGGGGTTTCCAAGGCAAACTATACTCAGACATGGTTTGCAATAGTCTGCCTCTGCCTCATAATCCTAGATTTCCTGGATGGTCTCCCACCCAAATATTAACCAGAGTCGACCCTCCTTCTCTTCCAAGATCTCTCAAGATTGGACTACCCTGGGCTGGATTAGGGATTTTTTTTGTGGTACACTAAAGTTATGTTAAGATACAGCACAGAAAAGCTTGTCCCTTTCTCCTGCTAGGGTTATTTTTATACATAGCAAAAAAATACATGCAATGTATTCCCATGCTGTGGGCAGCTTTAGCCAATCCTGTACCATTACAGTATGTTGCATTTCCCAGATATATAAATCTTGGTATTATAAAATGCTTTTTATGTGTTAGTGAAACAATAATAGATGGGACTGTTCTAAAATTACTGCTAAATATTAGATTTTCATTTCTGAATGGTGATGCAACAGGCCAAGCATTATGTGAACTGGGAAAGTGTCTTCTTCTCCCCCTTCCCCAACAAAGCCTACAAATAGTTTTGTGCTACCTACTGAACTGAACTCAAGCTGTTTTGCTCTTCACCTGTGACCCAGAAGAATCACCCTCCTGCTCTCTCTCCATTGCAACAGCAATAACTGCACAATTTTGCACTCACTGTAATCACTCAAACCATAGGTGTGCATGAGGAGTAGCCAGGGCCTGAAGTAGATGACAGAATACCAGTAGGCAATTAAAAAAGCCATTCCCTGTTTATTTTTCTGCAAGATATGCAAAGCAAAGAAAGTTTGAGTCTGCTGAAACCTACTTAGTTTCTTTCATGGGAGCATTAATTTTCCTCCCCTATGACCAGCAGAGAGTTGCCAATTTCCAGGCAGGGCTTGAAGATCTCCTGGAATTTCAATTTATCTTCAGATGGTAGAAATCAGTTCTCCTGGAGAAAATGGCTGCTTTGGAGAGTGGACATTGTACCCCACTGAAGTTCCTCCCCTCTTCAAACCCCACCATCCTCAGATTCAACCCCCAAATCTCTAGGAATTTCCCAACCCAGAATAAGCAAACCTAGACCAGAATGGCTTCTGAGATTTTATGGGGCTTAACTGACACATATCTTTGCAGTGATAAGAATTAGAATCTTCATATTTTAAAATGGAAATGAAGATATTTGCACCAAATTTTGGTGCACGGTGTGTTTTCTTAATTTCACTACAAATTTGTCCCTTCCCCACTACCTCACTGATTTTTTTATATGCATGGCAATTGATTCACGTGAACAGCTTATTACTTATAATAAGTAATTAAACCCATATGCCCAAGGAACAGTTTAAAACATTTTCAATCCAGCTGTTATTTCATATGCACTCATTTACCGATTTACAGCTCCATCCATACCATTTACTTTTGCCTAGTCTGTGGCTGTTCGTGCACAGCACAATTACACCAAGATTGAGCTGGGATCATATATACCTGGGCTATTTTACCCTAGTTTCGGCATACACACAGTTCCCTGCTTCTGCCCAGAGTTAGTAATGCTCCAGTTTGCTCTGCATGATCCGGACTTCTGTATTTCCTTTGGAAGCATTTCTGAACATGCCCATTGTCCCATGATCCAATTGGCTGTTGCTTTTGAGTGGCAGCTTGAATGGATGTCAGGTAGGGAGATCAGCCAGCTGGGTGGGAACAATACACTTGGTCTGCCCCCGATTGGTGTTTTTGTGTATGTGCTGTGGGAATGGAAGAAATTGATCTGTGTTTTTAATGGTTTTAAATAAAATTTTGCTGTCAGAGAGAGAAAACTAGTGAATAGGTCTGCTAATTGATTTAAAATAAGGCTTGTACTGAGGAAAATAGACCAAGTGATTGTTCTGATTGGCTGTTGCATTTGAGTGGCAGCTGCAAGCACCTGTGAGCTTGCCCAGTATCCCGTGTTCTGATTGGCTTCTGTTTTTGAGTGGCAGCTTGAATGAACGTTAGACGGGGAGATCAGCCGGCTGGGCGTGAAAAATAAACTGGTCCTGCTCATGATTGGTTTTTGCACAAGCAGTGTCCCACCGGAATTTTTTAAAAGACCTCCAGACTGATGATTTTTGAAAATCCCGGGGTAAGGTAAATATCATGGGGGGACACCAGGGCAGACCCTGTGCAGCTTCAGTAGCCATGTGGAATTCCTGGCTGCACAGGAATATTTTCTGTGCTCACGCGAGGATATTTTGACCATATAAAAATGGTCTGCATTATCTTTATGATATGACTGAGTTATATGACTGTTCTTGAAACAAGCAGTTGCTACATGCTTCTTCCTCATCATTATCACATAGTGATACTTTCATGAATGCATCTTCTATTATGTCAAAGACATTACAGAATTAATTACAAGGAATAATATAGAAAGAAACTTGGAAATAATTAACAAACAAACCCAAAAGGAGAAAATACAGCACCCGTGGACTGGCCATGTTACTTACTGTGTGTCTTATTTGCTTGCCTATGATACCAGGTGCAATTTACAGAAGTAATCATTAAGTAGATTTCAAGAAAAAACATATCATTAATAAGTTACAGCTGCAAAACTGGTTTAAATGAAACCAATGATATTTACTTGGGTGTAATTCTACTTTGTGTGTTGTGCTTTCTGGTTTATACCACTTGGAGGTTGGCAATGATGGAGTTTACTACACAGAGAAGTGGCTAACACATTGATAAAAGGATAAAAGGAAAATATTTATCGGGATCAACATTTAGGATAGGAAAGATTAAAATATAGCATGCCGCTATCTTGCTAGCTAGGAAGAGTCTCTGCAACTGACTTCTAAGAAGAAGAAGCATAACAGACCTGAAAGTATCTGTCTACGGACAGACAAGAGGTGACACAAAAGGATGGAGGGGTCACTAACTTTACAGCCCTTTCATGCTGACCACTTGCTAGTCCCCTGTTGGGTTCTCTTCTCCATTCCTTTTCACATTAGACATTTGTCAAACCCTGGATTATGATCTAAATCAGACTCTGTAACTTGAAGCTTAAGTAGCCTTTATTGGGAGATACATGGGTAAGAGGGGGAAAGCTAGTCCTGCCAGAACCTTCAAACAACCACAGTATATCAAACCCTGTTCCTCCTCCCCCTTTCTAGCCCATAATACTATCCCACACTGCAGAAGTCACAAAGATCAGGAATGCAGAATGAACTCAAGGTCAGAAGAGAAAGTATTTAGCTGTGAGAGTCTCTTCTCAAGAAAACGAAAGTATTTTGGCCATCTCAGTACAGCTCCCCTCCCCCCTGATGCTCCTCTGCTGGTTACCAGGCTCCAGCCTGAAATTCTGCTGCCCTTAAGGCCTCCCCCCCACCCCCCACCCCCCGTGGCTGGTCAGGATAAGAGCGGTGGAAAGCCTTTATTAATTTATCGCTTCTCAGCCTTTGGGCTAAGAAAGTATTCTCTATGTAATTTTGGGGCCCGCACATGACTGGCATCAACCCATTCATTACAACCAGGGGAAAAGTGAGTCCAAGACACTAGGTATTGCAAATGCTTGCTGTGGAGGCAGGAGTCCAAGATGGCTTCCACCACATGGTGCAATTTGCCTTAAAGTGGAGGTGGACCATCTCTTCGAAGGTGCCACACATCTGGGAGGGGTGCTTCTTCAACAGACTGCAATGAAAAACAGGGTGAATTTTTCACAAATTCTTAGGAAGGTCTAGTTCCACAGTCACTTCATTGATCTTACAGGTGATTCTAAAAGATCCAATATATTTCTGGCCCAACTTATGACACCCCTGAACTCCCTGCAAATTTTTCATGGCCAAATATACCCATTCAGCCACCCCCAGAGTCATTGGTTTTCATTTATTGTCAGCCTGCACTTTTTGAGAGTCTTTTGCTTGCTGAAGTGTCTTTTGGATCAGCCCCAGGCCTGTTTAATCAAATCAATCCACTCTTGGAGGTTGGGGGGTCCTCACACTTCACACCCCAGAAAAGGGAAAGGCTTAGCAATGTGTCCATATAGTGTTTAAAATGGGCTTTTGCCTGTGCTGCTGTGCACCACATTATTATATGCATATTCTGCAAAGGGAAGGAGGTCAGCCCAGTCATCTTGGTGATAGTTAATGTAACACCACAAGTATTGTTCCAGGGTAGCATTGGTTCGTTGGCTCTGACCTTCGCTTGCCATGTGATAAGCAGGTGTAAGGGGTATTTATTGCACATAGAGACTGCATTTAAGCCTCTATAATCCATGCATGCCCTTGGAATAAACCCACATACCAAGTTGTGGCTTCTCCTTCTATCAAGGCACCCACATCATGGATCTGGTCTACCTCATTTTCGTATTCCTCAGCATGACGTTGCGTATAGGTTTCCACTTGCACAAGAAAGGAGGGCAGAATATCTGGGTTGCCATCAAACTTGACGTGCAGTTTACGCCGTCAGGGCTCCCCTCCCCCATGATGCTCCTCTGCTGGTTGCCAGGCTCCAGCCTGACTCTACTTGGGATAATTGTTTCCTCCTCTGTCTGCAGATATTTAAACCAGGACATGGCCAGAGACTTTTCAGGCAAGGTAGGAAGCTGGGGAGGGATTTATAGCACACAGCTCCAGCTGGGTATTACCTGGAATGACTTTGTTCTCTCCGCTCTCTGCAGGTATTGAACCTAGATGTGTCCAAAGGGCTCTGGCTCACAGCCTCAGGATAATGACAAACAGTTCAGTGAATTAGGACCAACCAAGAATATGTTTATGTTTTTTGTTTGCTTAAATTATATTATTTGGCCATTTCTGTATACTACTTTGGGTACCTTCAAGGAAAACCAGCATAAAATATAAAGGTAAATAGACACATAATTTTTTTAAAGAACCAAACTGAGTTTGAAATGAATCCCCACTTTAAAAGAAACACAAAAACAAAAACATCTATAGCAGTAGAACAGAGAAAAACCAATAACTAGAGCATGAATTTCGAGGCAAGGAAGCAACAACCACTACTATGATCTAACCTAAATAAAATCTTGTTGTAATAAAACTCTTACTCTGGCATCTAAAGATAGTAATGATGGCCCTGAGCAAAGGTAGAGAAGAAAGCAATTCCATAGCTAGGGTTGCCGACAACACTTAGAGATTTGGAACTGGAGCTTAGAAGGGGGGCTTTAAGGAATGGAGGAATTTCAGTGGGGTATATTGTCATAGAGTCCAGTCACCACCTGGAGGTTGTTACTCATAAGTAATATACTGCTGTATAGTAGCAGGGGTTTTTCTCTGCTTCTGAATGGCCTGCAAGCTGTCATAAATACAGATGGACTGCTATACTACAGCCAAGGCAGGCTTGTCTTAAATGACTTTCTCACCTCTGAAGGGGAGGAGGGTCAGAGTGTCCTCTCAGTGCATGCTTGTGAACAGTTTGTACCTCTGTTCAGTGTTCTGTCAGCTATATACCACACTCTCTGCCTATCTAAAAGTTATTTGAATGCTCGTCCCATCATCCTAATTATGTCAGGAAAATGTAAATGCAAAGCTCTAAATTCATAATTCAGAAGGTTCATGATTCTATTTTATTTCTCATCAATGAATGTAATCATTTTGAGCTGCTATTTGAAATGGGTCATGATTTTTTGATTAATAAAATGCTTTTGATGTCATGTTTACACTTGTTTATTTCTATAGTACTATGCTAACTTTTGCCATTCTCTGAGAAGCTGATATTATTTTGGAATTAATATGTTTTCGTCCCAGCCTCTGGCTTCTGGAGCCCATTGACATTAAAAAAAATTTTTTGGGGGAACAGATAAAACATACTTGGGGAGGGGGGGGGTCACGTGGATATGTTTGTGTATCTCTGATATCAGTTTCTAATCAAATATATATTTTCACCTACTAGCCTCACATTTAATTAATCAAATTTTAGTTTCTTTCTAATTTTAATAAGCATAGATTTTATCATGATGTCTTTTTATTGAAAAGAGTCTGTGTCAGATTTTTATCCAACTTGAGGGAGATTTCAAGCCTGTTATTCTTCTGTATAGATTAATAACTAGAATCTTGTAGCCAAGTGATTCAACTAAAAATGTGCAATTCAGCTTCCTTGACCAGCTTCTTGGCCATCATCACCTTCTTAGGATTGCCTGGTCACAATGCTGCAGTGATGAGGAGAAGCTACAATTGGCTCATTTCTCCTCTCAGGGGATTCTCAGGAGGCTCAAGAATCTAGAGATCTTCTGGCCCCCAATACTCAAAACCTCCATTCCATCCTGTGTTCCTTCTTGGTATGCATCCATAATTTTGGAGTATCATGGCTTACAATCTCATGGAAAACGTTAGCACCTACACTTTCACCTGTGTCATTGTAAACCTTTATTTTCTAGTTTTCACAGGATCCTGGCCAATCTGCACAGTGGGTCATTTCACAGAACTATTTTTACCACATGATAACAGCTGCCAGTGTGGTGTAGTGGTTAAGCATGGCATAGTGCAGGGGTAGGGAACCTGCGGCTCTCCAGATGTTCAGGAACTACAATTCCCATCAGCCCCTACCAGCATGGCCAATTGGCCATGCTGACAGAGGCTGATGGGAATTGTAGTTCCTGAACAACTGGAGAACCGCAGGTTCCCTACCCCTGGCATAGTGGTTAAGAGTTTGTAAGCCACTTTGAAATTCCTTACAGTTTAGGAAAGCAGAGTATAAATCCAAACTCCTCCTCGTCCTCATCCTCCTCCTCCTCGTCCTCCTCGTCCTCCTCCTCCGCCGCCGCCACCGTCATCACCTCTGCTGCTAAGTCCCCTATGGGTTGCTCAAAACACCTTGGTAGATGTTAAATGTAGCTTGTTCTTTTATCAGTGCACATGCTTCATATCTTTGCTGGACAGGCATCTCACAGTTTGTGTGCAAAAATATCCAGAAAAGTAACAGCAGGATGATAGCTGCATGTCAAAAATAATGTAAAAATAGGCCTACAATTGACCTGGTAACAAGCATTTAAGACTGAACAATATACTGAAAAGGCATACATGATAAAAATCATGGGAGCTGTAAAACCTTAAGAGACATTCATGACCTGGAATGTAGACTTTTATGCCTTGCAGGGAGGTACAAAATGGCACAAAATGTGAGAGTGATACCTTGGAGATTCAGGTTGTGCTCAAATGTAAGTTGGACCCTGAAGGAGCAAATACCTTCCCCTACATTTGCACATAATTTTAATTTCTTTAGCCGACTTCCAGATTGGTAGAATTAACTCCTTTCCAATTAGACTTGCCCTTAAAATAAAATGTCCTTGATCTTTGCTAATATGTGTAATGGAATCCAAATCCCCAAGGATAAAGATTTGAGTTTTCAGAAGCACGTTTAGTCTCATTTTTGTATTTACACTTTATTACTATTCCAGGGAATTAATTCATATATTTAAGCAGCAGCACATCCTGGAAAACTAAGTCCCACCTACTCTTCATCACCTCTACCCCAAGCATCGGCAGGCACCTTAAAATGGCACATAAGTTACAAGAGAATTGTGTTTGAGAAGTAACACAGCTGAGCAATGTGAAGGCAAGAGCTGCTGGGCACAGTCTAGCTACAACAAGGTGGAATCTACGCAGGCTTCCCAATGAGCAAATCAACAGGTAGCAGCAAGCAATCTTGGTGGGATGGCAAGTGTATGACTTTGGTAACAGTGTATTTCAAGCATATGCTTTTCATTCCTCACAATATTTTACAATTATTATGGGGGCATGGAAAGATATTGGAGAGCAGGGGCAAACTGGGTTGTTACAATGGCCCAGGAGTAAGCCGAATGCAGCATAGGATTTCCTGTGGCCTCCTCTTGCACTGCCACATTCTGGATCCTATCCATGCACCCCTGGGGTGGCACCATGTTGGATTCAGCCAACAGCTGTTTGGAGGAGGCAACACACAAGCCTATCCCATGTTTCAGAGCTGCCAAAAAGCCTCAGAGCTGGCAGCCCTATTGTGTCTTATATAAATTTTTGCTCCAAAAGATGCATAGGGCTTATTTTCAGGGGATGTCTTAATTTTCCCATGATTTTGTGATTCCCACATGACCAGATCAGCTGTGCCGGGGAATCTGTAACTAGGACTTGTTTTTGGAGTTGGGCTTATATTTCAAGCATCCTTCAAAAATCCCCAAAAATCATGCTAGGGTTTATTTTCAGGGTAGGTTTTATTTTCGGGGAAACAGGGTAGTAGGACATGTACTGGGCTAAATACAGCAATTGATGTGAATCAGTATAAAACAGGTTCATGTGAAATTTGTAACAATGTAATCATAGTGATGGTGGTAGTGATGGTGATGGTGATGGTGATGATGATGATGATGATGATGATGATAGACTCTACCTTCCCTGATTGATAAACTATACCTTCCTCAGAAATCTGGTGGCAGAGAGTGACTGCAAGTATAGCAGACAGTGGAGGAGAAGAAACATGTGCTGGCCCATTTTGTGAATGATAGTCAAGAACAGACATTGATTGAGGTGAAGAATGTGATTAAAACGAGGACTGAAGGCTGGCACAACAAAGCATTGCACTGCCAATTTCTGGAGAAGATCAAGGACAAGAGGGACAATGAAAAGACCTGGCTGTGGTTAACAACTGGAACCAGTGGTGGGATTAAGATAATGTAACAATTGGTTCCAGTGGTTGGATTCAAATAATTTAACAACTGGTTGTTTACAAGCACCATTTTAACAACTGGTTCTGCCAAGGTGGTGCGAACCTGCTGAATCCCACCACTGACTGGAACTCTGAAAAAGGAACCGGAATCACTGATTTTAGCTGCTCTAGAGCAGACCATTGAGACATATACTATCAACGCCAGATTTGAAAAATCCTGAGATCATGCAAAGAGCAGATTGTGCAAGGAAGCTCATGAACCTATAGATCATGTACTCAACTGCTGCAAAAATATCGCCCAGACTGAGTACAAACAGAGGCACAACACAATGGCCAAGATGATCTACTGGAATTTATGCAAGAACTAGCGGGGCCCGGCCCCACGTTGCTGTGGCTTATTGTGGTGAAATGGGAAAGGAACAGTAGGAGCAAATCAATTGCAGAGGCCAGCAGTACGTGCTCATGGAAACACGCAGGCTGATACTGTGCGATGTCATTGATGTGTGTGACCGCATCCTCCCTCACTTCTGTTCCCTTGAATGGCACCCCTCCCCTCCCTCCCTCCCCTTTCCCTTTGCTAGAGTGGGTGGGTCATATCCAGATGCTGGGGCCCCTCCCTCTCCTCCCTTGCATGCCACTCCTCACTCTCTCCCCTCCCTAACTTCTCTTCCCTTGCATGCCTCCCCCTCCGTCCCTTCCCTCTCCCACCCTCTCTTCCCTTGCATGCCACCCCTCCCCTCCCCCTCCCTCCCTTCTGTCTCCCTCTGCTAGGGTGGGTGGGTCATATCCAGATGCTGGGCTCGCTCCCTCCCCTCCCTTGCATGCCACCCCTCCCTTTCTGTCCCCTCCCGCACTTCTCTTCCCTTGCATGCCTCCCCCTCCGTCCCTTCCCTCTCTCTCCGCTGAATGTGTATGAGAGTAGGTGTGTTGTGTGGTAGCAGTGGGTGAGGCACAGAGAGTGAAAGGTACCTGCATGTGAGGGGAGGGAACCCCACCTGACGTCTCACACGGCAAACGTGTGTATGTGTTTCACGTCCACTCGAGTTATTGCCTATGTACTGTTTTCACTGTTCATATCTGTAATGAAAGGCCAACAACCAGTTAAAGAACTGGCAGCTGTAACATTAAACAAAATTAAATAATAATAGTAATAATAATAATAATGTGTATGAAGCCAAAGTAAAAACTGAGCACACTATCTTGACTGCTTACATGTGTACCAGTTAAGATGAGAGCCTGGTGGGTAACTGTATAGGAACACTAACCTTTCTCTTAAAGCAAGTAGTTTTTGATCCTATAATTGTACTTCATTGGACCTGTGCATTACACTGCTTTTGCTTGTACTGATGACTTTGTATCATGTGGCCAATAAAAGGGCAGGAGAGATCAAGGCCTGAGAGGCAGGTTGACCTGTTGCTTCCATTTTACAGCAGATACCACTGTCATTAATTCTCTGCCTTTTCACCTTTATAGAAGTGCTATATTCTCTTGGGACTTGGCTAATCAGTATCACTTAGAACAGACACAGATGCTCTGACATTCCTGGCTGCAGATCCATCCCTCTTCTTTCTGTTTTCTGAATATGAGCAATGGCACAAAATAGGAATGTGGTGTCAAAAAGAAAAACCTAATGATGTGTGGGAAATATGTTCTTACTTCAACTGCATTTCTGATTTTAATCAATATAGTAAACATGTTGCTTGTTTATTATTCATATTCCTTCCAGTCTGCCGAATGCCATGTTTGAAAACAAAATTGGAGAAATATAGATTATTTGACATTTGATATCCTGTTAAGGTTTGGCTATTGACATTGCACAAGTACTTTGACACTCAAGGCTGCATTGACAATATGCATTATGACTACCAGCCCTACTGTGAGTTGAATCCCTCATTTTTCAAATGATGTCAGAGAAATGAGAGTCACCCTTTGGCCACTGAAAACTATGCCAGGGATCATGGGACCTACATGGCCAAGTAAGCCGGAGTTTACAGTGAGGAGGAAACCTTGGCAATATGGAACAGAAGGACTAAAAGATGTAACCATATGTTACAAAATTTAGCAGATTCTGTCATTAGAGCTATTAGTATGTAACCATTGCATTAAACAATTTATGAGGAATCCCATGTGGAATTCTTAGGGGATTGATATACTTCCCCTTCTCTGCTCTGTGTATTTGTCTGTCATTCATCCACCCACTGATCTGTCTCGTAACCTGCTTTTTTTTCCAATGCAAAGTGTACATGATTCTCCCATACTTTTATACCCTTACAACAGCCATGGGATTGCGTGGCAAATCAGCTAAGATGCACAGCTAGACCTGAACAGCACTGTGCAAAGAAACCAACTGTATCTCAGTCAGGTGGAATTGGTGAATTTCATTCAACTATGAGGGGAGGGGGTACTATGTTTTTCCATTAGCTTAGTAAATTTAATCACAACCATGGTATAAAGGAGTGGGGGAATGTGCCTCATGATCTCCAATACACTCGCCAGCTAGAGTTTCAGTAGCTTCCCTCTTTCCTTTTGTGCTCCTTAACTGATTCACAGCTGCTATGAATGTCCCATGCCTCTAAGAACATGCAGACTCTGCTGCACCAAACATAAGAATGTGAGCTGCAGATCTACAGGGAAATTCTCATATAGGGTTGATTTAGGATGTAGGTGAGAAAATCCTTATTTATTCTATTCTCCAACAAATGCTGTACAGATCAATTCCTTTATTTTCTCTAATACTGTGAATTTTTATCATTTACAAGTAAGTAGTAGTAGAAGTTTGGATTTATACCCCATTTTTCTCAACTATAAGGAGGCTCAAAGCAGTTTACAAACTTCTTCCCTTCCGCTCCCCACAGCAGGCGCCTGGTGAGGTGGGTGGGGCTGCAAGAGATCAAAGAGAACTGTGACTAGCCCAAAGTCTCCCAGCAGACTTCATGTGCAGGAGAGGGGAAACAAACCTGATTCACCAGGTTAGAGTCCATTGCTCAGTTGAAGGGGTGGGGAATCAAATCTGGTTTTTCAGATTACAGTCCACAGCTCTTAACTACTACACCATGCTGTGTTCAATGGGTCTTATTCTTATGTAAGATTACATGGGACAAACAGTTTCCAAAGACACTATACTAAGAACTGCAGCCATAAGGACCTTTCTCTACTGCAATGAGGTTATAAGGAAATTTCCTTTAATCTCTGTTTTATCTCCTCCTTTCCTTCCCCACATGGAGATTTTCTCATAGCCCTGTGTTTCTGAGGTTTGTTTGTTTGTCTGTAATTCACCCTGTCATGGAGCTGTGAGGATTTCAAATTATTGAGAGGAAGGCATGTTAGTATGCCACAGCCAGAGTTTGGACATAAAAATAATTCTATTGTGCCTAAGTATTTCTAAACTAACGGCATAATGAAATGAAATACTGCCAGGACTGAGGAATTTACAGGCAATGACCCATTAGTACAGCAACTTTCATTAGATCCTCAGTCACTATGCATGCAATAGTAAGAGATCTATAGCCTAGGAGGAAGTTGTGCTGGCATGCACAGTTTTTGAAACAAAAATCTGTGTATATGTGAAGCTACCCAAGTCAATTCTTCTGCCTCATTAAATCAGGCATCTGATGAAATAGGCAATACTCACAAGACTTTTTGTTGTTTAGGATTATGAAAGTCAGCTGTACTCCCCCCCCCCCCCATGACTCAGCCTCTAAACTCAGGTTTCCAGCTCTATAGGTCAGTTTCCCCATAGCTCTACTGATGGCATAAGAATACATTAGCAGTTTATCTTCCTTTATTCATCTGTAAACCCTCAAATTTTACTTCTATAGGAATACACTTAGAGGGAAAGGTGTCATGACCTGCTAACATCTTAGCCAGCATCCTGCCATATTTCTTTCTACAGAGAGCTTAATGCTGAAGCAGCCTTGAGCAGGCTCGTATGGTGTAGGGACAGGGGTTACCCTTTGTTCCCAGGCACCAGTAATCTGGTCACATGGGGCTCAAAATTGCCCCCCGCATGACCAGGAAGACAGCAAGGCAGCAGGAAGTTTTGGGTGCCCTTGGCCCCACCCATGTCATTATGGGCATAAGGGGGCACCTGGAGAACGGCTGTCTCCGGGCGCCATTTTCCCACCTCTGGCCATGACAATTGTTTTTGCTTTCCATTTCTCCCTGTACTAGGCTATTCTTATCTAGTCCTTCAGCTGCAGTGGGAGGGTTGGGACTGAATGTCTTCATTCCAAGTTCTCACCATCAAAGGAATGTGTGTGCAAGTGAGTGTGTGAGTTTGTGACAGTACTTTCCCACCACTGGGAAGGTAAGGTGGGGGGACGGGGGACAAGTTGTTGGCTTAACATGCTGAGAATATAATGCTTTGCCTGTTCCAATGAAGAGGCGTAGCTGGACCATACTGCGCCCAGTGTGCACTCTGTGTTTTCTGCCCTCCCCCTTTTCGTGGCACCCTGCCTCCCCGCCATACACACTTACCTTAGTTCAGCCTGGAAAAATGGCCTGTTCCCTTCAGGTTCCCTTCAGGCTGAAAACAGCCTGGTGGGAACTACACTTCCCAGGAAACCTTGGGGCTTGCAAGGTCTCCTGGGAAGTGCAGTTCCCACCAGGCTGTTTTCAGTCTGAAGGATACAGGCCACTTCTCCAGCCTGCACTGTTTCAATAAGGTAAATGTGGGGGCAGGGGGGGCACTGCGGGGGGAATGGGGTGTCACGGGGGTGATTTTCCACCCCCAGGCATGCACCTGGTGCAACGTGCACCCCCTGGCCCCCTGGTAGCTCCACCTCTGTTCCAATGTTCCCAATTCTGACAATATAAGTCAATAGCTTTTCTATGCTCCCAATCAATAAATAAGAATTCTGCTTTCTAAGTACTGATTCATTTAATGGACAAGTTTGGGGTTGTGACAGGAATTTATTATGATTAGAGCCTAAAGAGGCAGATCATGTTTGTTTCCAGCTGGAAGACAGCAACCAGCCCTTTCAAGAACTGAAGTTTTGAAATTGAGCTTTATTGCTTTAGGGTTGTCAACCTTCAGGTGAGGTTTGGTGATCTCCAGAATGCAGAGATCAATTCCACTGGAGAAAGTGGTTGCTTTGGAGAATGGACTCTATGGCATTGGACCCCCTGAGGTCCTCCCCAGGGTTGCCAGCCTTCAGGTGATGGTTGGAGATCTCCCACTATTACAACTGATCAATTCACCTGGAGAAAATAGCTGCTTTGGAAGGTGTATTTCAATGGCATTATACCCCCATTGAAGTCTCTTTTCTCCCCAAACCCAGCTAGGGGTCAGCAGCAAGTGGCATGCTGACACTGTCTGAGGTCATAAACGTACTAGATTTGTCTGGGCAACCAATGGGGGTGCATGGAAAGGTGGGTGGTGACAAGGAATCACTCCCAGGAAAACCTCAGAAGTGACATCATTCCTCTCCAGGAGTTGACTTAAAGTCTAGAGTAAAACCAAAAGAGTTTTTGATTACTCCAAGCTGCAGTGTGAAACAAGAGACAGAATGAGGAATCTGTTGGGGGTACTGGCAACCCTACCTGAGAAGCAATACAGCTCAATTTCAAAACTTCAGTTCTTGAAAGGGCTGGTTGCTGTCTTTCTTCAACACATGAAGCTGCCTGAGTCAGATCATTGGTCTTGCAAAGTCAGGTTCCCAGCTTCCAGGTCTGCCAAAATTACAAAATCCCCAGACTATAGAAATCAGTTCCGCTGGAGAAAATGGCTGACTTGGAAGGTAGTCTATAAACTGCTGACATCCCTCTCCTCCTCAAATCCCACACGCTCCAGGCTCCACCCCCAAATCTCTAGGAATTTTCCAATCTGGAGTGAGCAACCTTATATCAAGCTCAGTATCTTATCTGATAACCATTATCCAGGATCTCAAAGGTCGTGCCAATCTTTGGTTTTTCATCTCTATTTCTTACACTGCATCATGGATGTAGGTAAGGGGGGGTTCTCGGGTTTGAACCCCCCCATTCATGTCCGAAGCTTCGCCCCTCTGTTTGTGGGTTTTTAAAACATTTTAGTGCTTTTTTGGTTTTTAACCTGCAGGGGTGCATTGTTTGGGATAGCAGCACCAAACTTTCAGGGATTGTTTGGGGGGCTCTCCTGATGATATTACCTGGGTTTGGTGAGGTTTGGTTCAGGGGGACCAAAGTTATGGACTCCCAAAGGGGGTGCCCCCATCCTCCATTGTTTCCAATGGGAGCTAATAGAAGATGGGGGCTACAGCTTTGAGGGTCCATAACTTCGGACTCCCTGAACCAAACTTCACCAAACCTGGGATGTATTATCAGGAGAGTCTCTTATTGATACCACCCAGGTTTTGTGACGTTTGGTCCAGGGAGTCCAAAGCTATGGACTCCCAAAGGGGGTGCCCCCATCCTCCATTGTTTTCAATTGGAGCTAATAGAAGATGAAGGCTACAGCTTTGAGGGTCTATAGCTTTGAACATCCTGAACCAAACTTCACCAAACCTGGGATGTACTATCATGAGAGTCTCTTATTTATATCACCCAGGTTTTGTGACGTTTGGTCCAGGGAGTCCAAAGCTATGGACTCCCAAAGGGGGTGCCCCCATCCCCCATTGTTTCCAATGGGAGCTAATAGGAGATGGGGGCTACACCTTTGAGGGTCAGTAACTTTGGACCCCCTGAACCAAACTTCACCAAACCTGGTATCATTAGGAGAGACTCCTAAAGATACTCTGAAAGTTTGGTGCTTCTAGCTTAACAATTGCACCCCTGACAGCAGGCACCCCCCAATTTTCCCAGATTCTCCTTTTAAATCTACCCCCTTCGGCATGGATTTAAAGGGAGAATCTGAGGTCCTCGGTTTAGAAGAAGAAGAAGAGTTTGGATTTATACCCCCCTTTCTCTCCTGTAGGAGACTCGAAGGGGCTTACAGTCTCCTTGCCCTTGCTCCCTCACTACAAACACCCTGTGAGGTGGGTGGGGCTGAGAGACCTCCGAAAAGCTGTGGCTAGCCCAAGGTCACCTAGCTGGCATGTGTGGAAGTGCACAGGCTAATCTGAATTCCCCAGATAAGCCTCCACAGCTCAAGCGGTAGAGCAGGGAATCAAACCCGGTTCCTCCAGATTAGAATGCACCTGCTCTTAGCCACTTCGCCACATTGAAAGTGATGCTGTTTCAAGGTGGGGGATAATCCTCCCCAAAACAGCATCACTTTCAATGTTGTTTAACTAGGGACCCTTTAAGGTGGATTTAAAAGGAGAATTTGGGCTCTCTAGTTTAAACACGATTGAAAGTGATGCTGTTTGGGGGTGGATTCCAGCATCACAGCAGCTGCCCGGGAGGGGGGGGCACAAAACTCAGATTTTGCACCAGGCTCCATTTTCCCTCTATGCCTCTGCCCAGAGGGGAGGGGCAGGGGGAGGGCAGGGCAGTCTGCCATCCCTGACCTCGGAGAGCTGCTTTTATAAGCACTAGGCCAGGGGCGGGGCTTGGTAAGGTGTGGCCATGCCCTAGGGGCGGGTGGGGGTGTGGCCCCCATAAAAAATCTATACCTACATTCCTGCACTGCATGATCTACATTTAAATTACCCCCATACCTAGTTTTTGGAAATCATCTTCAAACGCCCTGCTATGAATTAATCTTCCTGTCTTCAGACAATAAGAGGGTGGTGACAAAGCCTTGGGCCTTTTCTGTGGCTGCACTTCACTCATGACATTCAATTCCAAAAAGCTTTTGATGGGCACCAACTTTAATATCACTCAGATGCCAAGTTGAGGTGTTTCTATTCTCCTAAGCATTTGACAACATATTTTTAAAATGCCGTTCATGCTTCTAAATTACATGAATTATTATTCTGTTTTATATTTGTATATGCTTAGATCATTTAAAATTTATGAGGCAGCTTGAAGTCAAGGAAGGAAGGAAGGAAGGAAGGAAGGAAGGAAGGAAGGAAGGAAGGAAGGAAGGAAGGAAGGAAGGAAGGAAGGAAGGAAGGAAGGAAGGAAGGAAGCTGTGTACCAAATAACAAACTTTCTGTGTGAGATGGTACCATTATTCAGCCCAACTGATGTTTAAAATATTGGACCTGCGCTTCAGGGTTGAAGAACAAATTAAAAATTAAAAATAAATAAATGTTCTTTGAGTAAGAAAAAAAGCATGCATGTTGAATTACATTGCAATGTTGTGGTTGTTGTTAAGGTTGTTACAAATGTTAACAACATCAAAATATAACAGAAAGTAAGTTAAAAAAATTGAAGTGTGTTTGTACCATGAAAACTGAAGTGAACCCGCAGGACCAGGCTGCCTGACCAGTGGAAATACATCAGCTTAAATACAAATGATTCAATTGAACTAGGTTGTGAATAAGGCTTTGTGCTTTCTTTGACACTCAGTTGGCACACAGCAGCTGCAAACATTTTCAATAGAATTGGAATGAATTGCTCCATGCATATTCATGAACAAAATTCATGTGCACCTGATCAAAACAAGAATTCTAATTCACTCAACACCTTTTGCAAAGACTACAGATCTATTTTGATGTTGTTAACATACTTTGCACTTTGGTTCTTGACCACTTTAGTATTTTGGTTTGCTTTTGATGGAAGGTAAATTGCGTTCAGCATTTGTCTGAGGAACAGGTCTAGGTGGGCAACCATGCTGGACCAAACAGTGCCAGCAAGAGAGTTGCCAGTGGGTCATCTTCCTGAACACATACAAATGATCTTCTTTGGACCCAGGCTAGACTGAAAGCATGCATTCAGTGACTAGTTCTAAAACTGGTATTAATTCATGTCAATGTTTGAATTTTCATAGCTGTATTTCAGTTTAATCATGTGAACATGAGTTTACAAAAATGTGTAACAAAGTAATTACAAAGGGGCATCATAGGTTTACTGAAATAAAATGCTGCACAAATTATCCATATGACAGCTTCTACTTTTATTTTATGTCTACAGCTGCAAGAGGTAGTTGGCCAGCAGAACCTGTAGCTGGAAGTTCCATTGTTACATACCTTGCCTTGAGTTCCACGTTGGGAGATACAGTAATGAAGAAATAGCCACAATCTTCATGTATTTGGTAACAAAAAGAAGAGTTCCTAAGGTCTCACATTCATCTAAAAATGAGATATTTTTTCATGAGGACAGAAACTCTTATGAGTTTAATGATG